>NW_009189474.1:0-12698 GCF_000690835.1 Fulmarus glacialis
TACCCCCCACCCCCCCCGAAAATGTGTATGTCTAGAACAATGTTAGATTAATTTTGAATATACACATCGTATTCTTTTCTATTATGTGTGACTACATATTATATATATTGTATATGTCATGCGTTGTGTTATGCATTAAAAGTGGGAGAGAGGGAGTACAATTACTGTATACCTTCTGGAACAAAAGCACCATGTTGTTGGAGAATGGGAGTTTGTAAGGTTGTATTGACCACGCTGGAACTACCCCAGCTGAGGAATGGGTTGAAAGCTAGTTTAAAAGATCACAGCCCAAATTCCCTTCAAGTGTTTCACACGTGATTTGAACTTCTCATGGCTTTTTGTTACGCAGACGTGACTTGCATGTAAGTGATGACAGTCAGCTGTGTGGGAGGAGGGAGAAGTGGACTTGTGGAAATGTTTTTTCCTTTGAGTGGGGGCTGAATTCGGACTGAGCGATGTTCAAACAGTTGAGCCTGCTCTGGACAGACAAGAGGCAAGAACGAGGTGAATTGGATGAGCTGATCAAACACAGACAAGACGAAAGAAATAGATAGCCTGCAGCTTCTGTATGGAGCCAGCCAGTATCTTTGCTGCAGGTACAAAGTTGGTAAGGAATAATGGCAGAAAACATTGCAAGAAGGACAAGTGGGGTCACATATAATTCCTTCAGAACCTGTCCTTTATTTCATGGTAATTGCCCAATGCACTGTTTTTTCCCTCCTATACACAGAAGAATTACAGGATCAGTCTGGAACAGATAAATATTCTAAAATGAAAAAGTTATTTTTGATGAGTTATGGTTTCACTTGCTTAAAAATATCATTTGTTCCAAGTGTCTTTTAGGAGAGCTGGCAAGATTTCCTAGGCATCTTTCATGGTTGTCTGTTTTTGCTGCTGGGCATGCTTTTCTGTGGTTACTTTCTGGCATATTCTAGTTTTCTATCCTCTTTTCTGTTGCCTTTGGGGCTTATATATTACTATTGCTGTAACTCATAGAAGGGTCATCTTTTTTCACTCATCAGCTGGCTTCCAAAGGAAAAACTATTGCTGGAGAGCGGAAATGCCCTACTGCTTCACCTGGAAACATGAAGAGGAAAATCAGTGAGTATGACTTCTGAGTTGTATCTGTGTAGCTGTTGACTCTGTAGAGCCACGGTCCAACCAGGTTCTTCAAGTTCTGGACACACTGTAAAGCTGCTGTTCCCCCCTGTAAAGAAGAAGCCTGTTGGAATGAGCAAGAGTTAAAGTGAATTACTGCACCGTCACTTTCTAATCTCATTCAGCTGATGAGTCTCTGTGATAGTAGCGTGATCCCAAGCCCCCCTGGAAGCAATGGCTTTTCATGAGGTTCACTGAATTAACTGTACGGATTTGTTGAAAAGCTATGTAGCTAATGATTAAAAATGGATAATAGGATGTCCATTTATAATTATTCTGTAATCCGTAATATTTTAATAATAAAGATATTATTAAAAGCTACCTTCATTTTTTTGAATTTGTGAATACTTAGCCATCACCAGGCACTTCGCTACTTTTTCCCTTCCCTTTTTGCAATGCTCAAAGTTTTGATGAGAAAGCAAACAGTATTCTGAAATGTTATTGTGATTTTACCTAAACATCGGTGGGATAGATTCACCTATTTGTAGACATTTATTAGATAAATTAATAAGCTTACTATTGAAGATTGGATGAGTAGTTACCATAAAAGTATTTAAATGTGTTGTGTTTAGCTGGCTAGATTGTAATAGGAAGGAAAAGTACTTAGGGCTTTATAGAAAGTGCTAGCAGTAAGGTAATTCCCTTAGCATAGCTGTAATTATCTTGACATTAATGCGTATATTAGGAATACCTAATGTACTCGGTGCTATAGATTGTATTTTCAGTGCACTTGTACTGCATTGTGCCTGGCAATTTTGTGCAATTTATTAGCAATGGTAATGGTATTTTTTTCTCTAATGCTTGGTAAGGGAAACTAACTTTGCAGTAAGTTAAATATTTACCGTCATTATAACCCAGAGAACTAGTGATGAAAATTATTCTGCCGTTTTCTAGAGCTCTTTGTTTGTATTCCTAAAGCATTCATTGCAAGCTGTAGCAGAGCAGGGCACAAGTCGCTGGACAAAGAACCACTTACATAGTGACTTGGAGGGAGTAACTTCCTTTCTCTTTGCCAATTTCCCTTCCCCTATTTTTAAAGTCTCAGACATGCAAAATAATGACATCAGTGATACATTAAGTAATGACATTCTCTGCAGAATAGAGATATTCCCAAAAGCAGGATGTTTGTGGATGGCTTTCTCCATTCCTACTATGTCACAGTTCCATTGTGCCTTTGTGCCGCTTAAATGGGTGTGCCTGTAGCAGCTGAATATTTAACTAACCCAGGCTGGTTTCATTTTGTTCTGCAGTTGGGAACAATGAATTCTCAGTTATAGGATTTTGAGCGTGAGCTACAAAAGCCAAACAAGGAGCTCAAGCATTTTTGTTGACATCCATGCTGTTGCATCTTTACTGATAATGCTTTCGGCTAAAATAAAGCCAGTGTGGGTGTTCCTGCATGTATGCATGTGTGTCTACTATTGTACTATGGACACATTTTTTGAAAAAAGTGCAACCATGGAAATACCGTGCTTTGCTCCCCGGACAGACACCATGTGGCTAGCTGTTGTTCATCCCAGTGAGCCTGGCAGACAGTTGGCGCTCATTGCCTACCCTGGCATACCTGTGCAGGGTTGGATGCCATCAAGCCCATGAACTTTATTCTCTTTGATAAAGATGTGGTTTCTCAAACCTTAGACTCGTTAGAAAATGCTCAAGTGACCTTTTGTCTCTGTTCCCAAAGATTTAACAGGGAAATTCCATGAGAACTATTAATTCTGCAGTAGACTAACTTTAATCTCCAGGGCATTTACAGTGGCCCACTCACTCTGCTTGTTGGGAGGTTGCTCGGGAGCCTTTGAAATAAGGTGCTTTCTGTGTGTCCTATTACCATTGGCAATAGTCTTCACCTTCTCATACCAGGAAAAGTGGTAGAACTCTTTAAACTGCATGTTTTAGTTTCCTCACAGGCAGTTTGGCTTGGTACAGCATATGCTACTTGTGATAATGGGACAGGGATACATTTCAAAGCTTCTACTGACAGATCTTGGGATTTTTTGTTTTACAGCTGACTATGAGCTCACTCAACTCCAGGAAAAACTGAGAGAGACAGAAGAAGCTATGGAAAAATTAATCAACAGAGTAGGACCTAACTGCGACAGGTATGTTTCAAATTACAGCATTTTAAGGAGAGATTCTGCTCTGATTAGAAATTAAACTTTCTTACATTGGCTATATTAAAATAGCATTTTTATTACTACTTCAAATTGTATAAATTTGATTTTACACATCACACTCTTTGTTCTGCAGTTTTTCTCTTTTCAGCATCTATATTTAAAATAAATCATTTTTTCCAACTTCATTTTCCTTAAACAGAAAAGCAACTATCCCTACCTTCCCCCTTTGTACAGTGCGTTATTTGAAAGATAATTACAGGTATGTGTAAACAGAAAATAAAACTTCTACATTTAAAGTCTATAAAACAACCTGTCTTATGTGACCAAAGTAATATTATGAATGATTCCTAAGAGACCCATTTGTTTTATGTTATTTTCCAGTTGTATGGATTATTTTTCGAAATAGAAATGCTGTTATAATCTGTGTAAATGCCTGTTAGAATATCCATAAAATATTTCTTTAAGGGCAGAATTGTATAATAATCTGATTCCATAACTTAGTTCCACCCTCTAGCCAGTAAATCCATGCATTTGCTTCTAAATAGAAAAGAAAAAAAGAGTTGTAAAATCAGGATTTAAAAATTTATTATGTTTATTAATGTTTGCTATAAATCTGAGATCACTATTCTACATTATAAAGAAACACTGGAAACAAATCTATGTTTTTCATAAGGAGTGTAACAACAGATCAATAAGGCAATGCATAACTGCAGTGTTTGAAAATCTAAATACCATGAATATTAAGGTGACGTTTGCAAGCAAAAAAGATAGCTGTTCAGGTTGTAACGCATGTTAACTTTGTCTGGATCAGTCAATGCCTGTTTTAACCCATTCTGTAGGAACGATTCTGTGCCGAACTTGCACGTTATGTTCCTTTATGCTTCAAACCACATTCTCTTTGAGCGTATAGTTATGCCCGCTTTGCACCGTGCCCTGTACTGCCACTGCACTCGACTCAACAAGACGAGGTGCCAAACTTGCCTGTGTTAGGCCAGGTTCCAGCGGGAGAACCCCTACGCTGCCCTGGTTTTGTTAGTGAAACAGAAGGATACTATTTTGACTATTACTCATCTCTGTTTTGGAGAGCTAACACAATGCTCTACACGTACCTTTAAGCTGCCAGAAACAGGCTTATGAGCTGCCCAGATATGGTGCTGACTCTCAGGATAGGATATATTTTACTGAGAAAATGAGTTTAGGGTCTGATCCAGTATTTGTTCCACTCTGTGTTATTGGCTCAGAACCTTTATTCAGTAGAACTTCCCTGCTTTGTTCAACCAAACTATTTATATAGATGGACTAAAGGCCTCATGGGAAATCAGCATCTGAATCTAATAAAGAATTTTGTATGTGGCCTCTTTAAAGAGAAGGGGAAAAGCACCTCTAGATGGAGCAAATAGCTGTTTTTCAAATACAACCAGACTTTGAAGCTTTCTTAATCTACACTGTGATACTCATGAAGTTCATAATACTGGATGAATGTCTTAAAATAAAATGTATAGTTAGAAAGTGTAATTAGAGCACAGAGTACAATGCTAGGCTTATTCGGTCTGGATGTTGATAGATTTAAATGAAAAGGAAAGAGGAAGAGAGCAAAAATGACTTGAGCTCCATTTATTAATATGCAGTTAAACAGAAATCCTTACAATAGAAAAGTCAGAGAAAGAAATAACTGGTATCAAATTTAAACTAATGCTGAAAGACCCCAGGTGAGACCATGGCCCATTATACTAGATATGGCAAAGCAACTCCCAGCCTGCCAAATGAAGTATTAGTAACCAAACCAGAGGACGTATTTTGCATTGTCACAAAAACCACATAGTGTTTGTAATCGTGCTGAGGTCTGAGCTCATGTCCTCTCACTATACTTCAGGAGCGTTCTCCTCCTGGCTGAACTGCTCCAGGATTCATCCTGGCTTTCTCCTTCTGGTGAAGATTCTTAGAAACCAAAGACATTCTAATTTTGTATATTTTCTTCAAAAAAACATTGCTTTTGAAATCCGGATGAGTTTAGAAGGATAGTTTATTCTCAGATAATGCTGTACCATAGAAAGAAATCCTGTTTCAAAGGAATAATATATACTGTGCTGTGTGATTTTATTCTGCTTTCTTCTGTAGCAAGTGTACGTGTTTGTTTTCTTGCTGTGGCTTGTCCTGCTCATTTCTTTTTCTTTCAAAAGCATTTGAGTGAAGTGAGGCTGGAAGACCTTTGAGTACTATTAGCTGGTTTTCTCAGATGGGATAGCTAGTATTATCCAGCCCTGTGTTGTAGAAGGTAGGCAGGCAGAAACTTGGATTTGCTTTTTTTTTATGAGGCTAGAAGACCAATCTCCAAACCAACCAAAGAGACTTCCTTCCAAACCAGCATACCAGTTGGAATTGCTACAGCCTTAAGTACAGAAACCCCCTTGCAGAAATGCAAAACTTCTAAAAAGTACAAGTACAGATACTTTTAATAAGGCCTAGTATGTATTAGCAAGGACTAGAAGCAAGGTAAAGAAAGCAAGAGGAAGAAAGAACTACCTGGCCAGGTCCTCAGCAATGTAACCAAACCTACACTGAGAGATGGACAAAGATAATTGTTACCTAATGCACACACTTAAATGGGTAGTACGTAGAATCTAAGGATATAATGATTCCCAGCTCTGAGAAAATCTAGCACTCTTCCCACCTCTTTTTTCAACAGGTTATAAATTTAAATTATACAGTTTTGTAATTTATCATCACATCCTATCACTAAGGGGACCTCAGTTTCCAAATGTAGACCTTTATAGTCCAGTATCTCTCAGCAGAGATGAGGAGCCTTGCTGGGAATTTGATGATTCAGAAATAAAGACTTGATTGATGGTTATATAGGGCACTCTGCATTAAAAGCATGCATACTGCTTTCTTCCAGGCTTTTAGCAGAGTGTTTCAATGTTGGGACAGTGATACAATGGGTACAAGAGATTTCCCTACCCATTCTCACAGATGTCTTACCCATATTCTTTTCACCACTGTCTGTGAAATTTGGTATTTTGAAACCACTTTAAATTGAAGAATACTTGTAAATATTTTTCTCAATGGAAGTATTGTACAATACTTTCTTGTACAAAAAAATCTCAATTTCTGGTAATTAGGTAAGAGGTAGAAATAATGCAGCTTGATTACATGTTTTTAAAGTCCTGTTTACCAGGCTGTCAATTTGAAAAACTTACCTTTTTACCATAAACTAAGCAAATGTGATATGGAACCCCCACTCTCTGGGGTGCCATTTTTGGGCTATAGCTGCATTTTAATAGTGATTATTTTAAGATCATGAAGCAAAAAAATACTGTTTGACATGTCTGAGATACCATGTTAGATTATGGATTTTCACTGCAGTCATGAGAGCTCTTTAGGAATGTTCTGATCTCAGTGTAAGAATAAGAAACCTTTATTTTACCTGTTAGTGAGCACTTTGGGACTCTACAAAACATAAGCATTGCCACTATGAAAAGTAATAGCTATGTTGGAGCTACAAACACACAGAGCAAAAATAATGACCTTTTCTTACACTGTAAACCTTTTGCATCTGTTGTCCTCTTAGTATTCGTAAGTGCATTATACCCTGGTAAATCTCCCGTATGTAGGCAGCCAGATGTCTTATACACTGCCAGCATCCTACAGTAAGTCTTCCTAGAGACCTTAAATGAAGTAGAAATAGTACATGGGCTTCGGTTTCTCCCTCTCTACAGGGAAATTTATCTTTTAAGCAAGGTATCTGGAGGAGGAATACTCTGAAATACAGAGACACTGTGTTGCAATAAGACAGTAGTGCTTTCTAATGAGAGTGTCCAGCATATTAGGAATTTTCCTATATGAAATGCCACAGTGATGCAGCTGCATTGATTGATCCTTTTATCTCAGCTAGCATATCTCCCCATTGTGCTAAACAGACAGGCCTCTCTGTCTTTATCCAGGTGATATATATTCAAATTACATACACTTTTGTCTATAAAAGGAAGATTAGTTTGGCAGTTCTATTACAGCTTCTGTCAAAGGCAGCTAGCTGATGAAACCATTTCTTTTTCTGTGCCTCTTCATTCACATCTCAAATTCTACATCTGCATAACCCAGGCTTTTGGGAAAATGCTGTCTCACACCATCACTTGTTCTGTGGAACAAACTGCCACCGCAACATGAGGGGACTCAGGGCAACCTCCATATAGCATTGGGACCTATCAGCTTTTCAAAGTGTGGGGCAAAGTGTCCCTCAGGGGAAGCGGAGAGAAGTGATGTTTAGCCTTGTGATCTCAGTCAAACAGTTTAATCTGGGTAGCTGCTAATGAAACCAGTGGGCCTGCTCCTGAGCTAAGTTCAGTTACAGACAACTGTGTGTGCAGCTGTGCACAAAATCTAACCCAGGGTCAGCACTTCGATCACCATTGCACAAACCAGCAGTATGATGCTGATCTCTTTGGCTTTAAACCAGTATGACTTTGCTGCCTTTAGTTGAGTAACTATCGTGTCACCATCATTGCCATATATGTAGAGTAGCACAAAGTACCTATTGAAGTGCTGCTCTAATTACGACAGTAAGAGGAAAAGCTGAAGATGGATACTGCAAGTTCTCAGGTTTATGAGAATTCAGGTACCTGAAACAAGGTTTAGGTAGATACTAATCACCTAAATCCAAAATCATTACTCTGTTTCCAGCTCCTCTTTTCCCATGTCACCCCTAATATTCACTGAGCAGCTGTCTAATCTTGGCAATTATCTGTCTGTCTGATGGTCTGGAGATCGCCAGAGATCATCTGTCTGACCTCACGTACTGCCTACAGTTCAGCATTCTGTGCATGCCGAGGGCCACCCTCTCTGAGTACTAGGAGCAATAGATCCTGCCTAAAACACAGTGAGATTCAAAAAAGCGCCAGAGTAGTGCTTCCGTCCCCTGAGAGGCTTGAACTGACACCTACACAGAGATCAAACACCTGCTCAAGAACAACTTGAAACTCAAGATGAAACAAGCACAACAGTTAGAACATTTTCACCCCTAAGTACAGCCAGTGTCTGTCTTATTCTACTGAGTGAGTTAGTTAGAGCTCAGATCACCACCCTCCAAATACTTCTTTATTGTCCATAAGATTTTTAGGAGACTGGGTTTTTTTCCAGAGAAAATAACACGTAATGACTACATGATCTTATCTGTTGGAAGCATTTTTGTTACAACAGTAATTGTGTAACCTGAGCAGTAGTAATTATTAGGATCAGCAGTGTAGAACCAGTCAAAATTACAGTTTGCTTTTAATCTGATAAAAATCTCTGTCGTCTCCCACTCTCCCTCTGATTCTAAAGGGCAATTTAAAGTTAAATGTAACACCTTCTTTTCATTTTAAAATCTTCCTTCCTGCTTCTCCCCCCACCTCCCTACCAGGCAGCATTGTTGACTCTCTATAATAACATGATGATCTGTCCAACTGATATTTCTTAATGAGGCCTTGCAAATTTAATACCTTTAAGGGTCATAATTAGGGATCATTAGACTCTTGAGAATAGTGTCTGTGTGAGACATTTTGATCAGCCCCAAAAGTTGTTTTAAATGTAGCATAGGTTCTGGATTACATTTTCTTATAATGCCTTATAAAGGTATGGCCTTCTAATTCTCACCTAACACTTTTAAAAGGCCAGAAATTTCTGTAGTGCCTTTTGTACCGTAAGTCTTGCTTGTGTGTCACTTTCGTCTTGCTCTCGCATTGGCTGTACCTGCCTTCCTTTACCTGCTTAAGTTTGCAGACTTTCTGGATAAATAGATAAACCTTTATACTTGAGCTGAAGTGCAGACCACATGCAGATGTTGAATAGGGATCATACTGCATCCAGGTTTCTTCAGACTGTGCTGCTGAGATGGACCAAACAGTTGGGTTCAAACTCTGTTAATAGTAGTAATAGTGGACTGAATTCTGGTGTCTAATATTTTCTAGCAGGATGCAAAATGTTACCACAGACCAGGAAAAAAGGTTACTTCAGCAACTCCGAGAAATTACTAGAGTTATGAAAGAAGGAAAATTCATAGATGGCATCTCTCCTGAGAAGGAAGCTGAAGAAGCTCCTTACATGGAGGACTGGGAAGGTAAGCAAGAGCCTTTCTTACCATTACCCTGATGAGAAAAATTGAATAAGGATTACTTACAGTCCCAGATCCTTTCAAAATTTTCTGTTAACTTTATCCTTCCTTTTCAGAAGTCAGTTTTCAAAACTTTGCAAGAGGTGGTTTGTTTTCCCAACCATAATAGAAAGAAAATAGATTTTGAGGCATCCAGCATTTCTTTCAGTGTAAACACTACACTATCTGCTGCCAAAAGTGGCATATGAATATTCACATATGCTCCATCTGCTGCTGGGTCTTGGCTGCTGTAGGTTTATATCTTTCCCTTTCTTTGCTGGGCTAGATTTCATGCAAAATCATAAAACCCTTGGAAATCAGAATCGATATGTTTTGGATAACTTACAGTTTTTACTTTTGATTAGTCATTCTTTGTTTGCTCCAGTGTTGTAAAAGTCAATTCCAGGAAGTCTGTCTTTTAAAAATTCTTTATTTTCATGTCCTTTCTGTGCCTTGGTGTTTATTTGTTACATAAATGTGTTTTCAAGATATCCTAGTTGAGCTGCTCACTATCATAATTTTAAATGCAGACTTAATTCCTTGCTCTTTAAGAAGCTTTCAAAAATGATCCAAAACACAAAGCATAAACACTGGCCTCGAGCTCTGTTTTCTTAAGTCAAGTTCATGATGCATTTTCTAAAATGAAATGCACAAAGTCATTGACATGTCTGTTTTTTCAGCTTTATAAATAATGCTGTTTATAGCTAAAGTCTTCAAAACATGAATCAGTCAATCTGTAGACAGAAACAAAAAAAAAGGAATCTATTTAAGGATCTAAGACACGCAATTTTCACCTGTTAGCTCCCATAGCTTTCAGGAAAGCTCAGATATTCATTCCTGAAAGTCAGGGTTGATATCCTTGCTCCCTAAAAGTAAGTGGCGTTTTCTCATCATCTCCCAAGAAGTCATGTTTTGCACATTCTTGCCATGGATTTAATACTGTGACATATACATGGCATTAAATAGATGACACTTATACTGGCAGTGCTAACAGTGTTCTAACAAACTTGTGCATCCATCACTGAAGTCAGTACTACTTTTAAATGCTGGTAACACTTCAAGCTGCATATCACTTTATTCCTAAGGTTATCCAGAAGAGACCTACCCTGTCTATGATAATTCTGATTGCTTCAAGCGCAAACGGGACACAATCCTTGTAGATTACCCTGACCTGAGCCAGCCCTCTGCAGAAGAGCTTGCAGAAAGAGTGGAGGGCATGGAAGATGAGGAGCATCTGTGCAATGAAAGCTTGCTAACTGATGTCACCGTGGGAAGGGGCAGTCATGATTTAATACAGAAAAAGGACGCAGTAACTGGCATCAGCGAAGAGGAGAGGGACCTTCATCACAGCCAAAGCATTGAGGGGTGCTGCTGTTGTTACGAGGATGATGATCCTGCTGTTGTAGCGGAGAATGCTGGATTCCACTGTGAGAGCTGCAGTGAAGCAGAAGAGTCAACCCAAGAGGACCTGTCTGTGGAGTCAGAAAATGAAAATACAGCACTGAAAAAGCAAAAAGCCAGTGATTCAGATGAAACAGGCACACTGAGAAAGCGCAACACAAAAGGACTTCAGTAATAGGGACAATAGTGGATGTTATCTAGATGGTGAACGTAGAGGTCATAAACTGTCATTTGTGTGTTTCTTGTTCCCTATGAAGACTTCTCTGTGTTCATCTCCCTGTACCAATTTCATTCCCATGGTAACAATCAGTCACATCATCTACCTGAACTGGAAGCCAATGCCCTCTTTCATGCAGTCTTGTCCTGGCTTACCATGACGTTGCCAACAGCGCTTTGTCCTTGCTTTTTGGAGACTGGTATCTTGGAGCAGATTATTCAGTTCAGATATTTGTGATTCTTTCCTTTCCGATTCTGAAGAAACAGTCCTTGGGTTTGTCCTTTGTCATCCCAGAGTTAACCAAATGTCTCTTCTGACTTGCTCAAAAACATCTATTCGTGTGCTATCAGTTATGAAAATTAATTAAATCCATATATATATTTGTGAGATTACCAGGAAGCTGGAGGAGAAAGTATGCCTTCTTCCTCTTACCTGAATGTTAACTGATCAGCAGAACAGACCATAGACACACATGTGACTTTCTCAACTGTGTCATTGCCGCTGTATGCCCAAGAAGCTGTTGTCACTATAGTCCACAAAATTCATATGCTACCCAAACCCACAGCCTATTTCCCAGCTTATTCCATGCTGCAGGACCAATAGCCTAATCTGTGTTGTGTTCCAGGAAGAGAAGACTGAAGTATTACGAGTTTGTTCTTTGTCTTAGCCATGGTGAAACGTCTTAGTGAAACTCCCAGATGAGTGCAGGAATCGGACCATAATTTGTATTAGAGAAGAACACTAAAAATATTCCTGAGGATTAAGAAAAAAAAAAGCAGCGAGAAGGTTTGTCCTTAAAAGTAGAGAAGAGAGCAAGGTGAACCTTGGACTGAAAAGAAACCCTGCCGCCGTACCTGCCATTAGCTTCATTAGGAAGCATTTCTTTACCGCCAGGGTGGTCAAACACTGGAACAGGCTTCTTAGAGAGGTGGTCGATGCCCTAGGCCTGTCCATGTTTAAGAGGCATTTGGACAATGCGCTTAATAACATGCTTTAACTTTTGGTCAGCCCTGAATTGGTCAGGCAGTTGGGCTAGATGATCACTGTTGGTTCCTTCCAACTGAAATAGTCTATTCTATTCTATTCTATTCTATTCTATTCTATTCTATTCTATTCTATTCTATTCTATTCTATTCTATTCTATTCTATTCTATTCTATTCTATTCTATTCTATTCTATTCTATTCTATTCTATTCTATTCTATTCTATTCTATTCTATTCTATTCTATTCTATTCTATTCTATTCTATTCTATTCCCTTCCATTCCATTCCATTCCATTCCATTCTATTCTATTCTATGGTACATGGAGGACAGGGAGGTGATTTGAGACAGCCAGCATGGCTTCACCAAGGGCAAGTCCTGCCTGACCAACCTAGTGGCCTTATATGATGGAGTGACTACATCAGCAGACAAGGGAAGAGCTACTGATTCATCTATCTTGACCTCTGTAAGGCCTTTGGCATGGTCCCTCACAACATCCCTCTCTCTAAATTGGAGAGATACGGATTTGGTGGATTGACTGTTCCGTGGATGAGGAACTGGCCGGATGGTCGCACCCAGAGGGTAGTGGTCAAAGGCTCAATGTCTGGATGGAGGTAGGTGATGAGTGATGTCCCTCAGAGATCTGTATTGTCCCTCAGAGATCCGATATTGTTTAATATCTTCATCAACGACACAGAC
>NW_009189475.1:0-373 GCF_000690835.1 Fulmarus glacialis
TCGGGGAGGCTCTCTGCGTGGGGGGGGCTGTGCCGGTGGGTGTAGTCTTGCAGCAGAGCTCGGGAGCTTTGGGTGGGAAAAGCCGTTACCCGTGCTTCTGTCTCCCTTCTCTTTCTAGCTCAGCTGGACTGACGGAGCAGCACTGGGATTTGTATTTGTGGTCATGAATGGTTCTAACACAGTGTTAGTTTACAGCACTGGGATTTGTATTTGTGATCATGAATGGTTCTAACACAGTGTTAGTTTGAGCCATGTTTCCATGGATGGACAGATTTGTCACTCTCCAGTCAAGTGCTTTCCAAATTCTCAGTTGTTTTTTAATTTTAGTACTTCTGTATGTTTTTCTGCTATGTTTGGGGGGAAGAAAACACAA
>NW_009189475.1:432-54103 GCF_000690835.1 Fulmarus glacialis
CCTGCTGAGTGTTTGGAGAAGCTTAGGCCCCATTTTTCAAGCAGCAGCCATGTTGATGACTATAAGGAAACTTTGAACTCCCATATCATGTTCTAGAACTACATAGGTGCTGTCACCTCACTGTAAACTTAAGTAACATTTATGTCTCAGAAGTTTATGAGTGAGTTCTGGTACTTCTTCCTAGAAAGTGAATATTTAGGGGCTGCTGAATACCATATGGCAAACCAGGTGTATCTGTAACACCACCCTAGATTTACTTCTACAATTTCAATTTGTATTGTGTAATAGTATTTTCACAAGATAAAAAACAAGTCTTGGATACGCTTCTTACTAGATGAAGAGAGGTGTTGGGATGTTTCTTATAAAAAGGTGGGCATTTGATAATGCTTAGGTCTTCAATCCTTTTCTTGTCTGACTAACAGCTCACTCTTGGGTATGAGCTGAGAGAGGTTAGACTGAATGCTGTCCAGCTCAGTGTGCTGCTTCTGAAAAAGTGAAGTGATGGATGTTTATGGAAGGAGCGCAGGGGAAAGAGCATGCCTTCTTTTAGCATGTCTCTGGCAAATAATGCCTTAAGGAACATCCTGAAATTACTTAAAAAATCTGCTGGAAGGTCAAGCAGAAGACTTAAATGTCTATTATGACTGTTAACAGCTGCAGTAGAATTTGCTGCTTTGCCTAACATTTCAACTGTCAGTCTAGGATTCCTTTTTATTTAGTAGGCTGGAAATAGAAGCTGGGTTCCAGTACTTCTGCTGTTGTCACCAGCTACCTGGTACCTCTTTTTTAGCCTGTGATTATGTTACGGTCACATCCATATTACATGTCCTGTCAATGAACAGTGTTGCAAGACAGCCCACAGAACTGCAATGCTGAAGTTTCTGTCCTTCCTGTAAACAGTAGTAGCCAGGCTTCTACATAGTGCTTTCTATTACATATATAGAAGTAGCTGTGCCTATTTAAAAGCTTTGGGGCAGTTGTTCACATCTGTTATGACACAGTCTATGTAATAATCATAGTTATGGTATTTTGGCTTGAAGCTATATGGTATATTAACTTATAAATGTATTCAAAATTGTGCGTCACTTCATAGGAAGTACTGTACTTAGATGCATTTGTAAAACAAGACAAAGGGAACAACCCTGACTCTCTAAATGATGTCAATTTTCTATACTTGGCATTGGTACTTTTGATTGGGGAGAGGGAGAAGTTCTTGACTCTCACTGTGATGAAATGGAAACATACATTTCACCCAGTCTTGTTGGGAATTTGTCATTAGCTTAATTTATAGAATAACATTAAAACAGTTTACAAGTACAAACTAAAAAAAATGTCACTACTTACACTTAACGAACAGCTTTATGGGTTAATATAAAATGATTATCTATTATGAAAGTAGCATCATAATTCTCTCTTTTAAAATCTTAATATTATGTATGCCAAAGCACACGGTGAAACTGTTTGAGGTGGAGCTTTATCTGTGAATGTGGTCTCTCTTCTCTCCCTTTTTCCTCAAAAAGAAAAAAGGCACCCAAACACAAAAATCTTCAAGTTGTGTTGAAGAGGAATTAATCAAGGGCATTCAGACAATGTTAATGTGGTATTCTGACTAGCCATATACATACCAATTAATGTTATAACTGGATTGCTAGTTGAATTAATCTAGTAGGATCTTTATCATAAAGCTTATAATCGTTCTTTTCTGTGCCTTACTCGGTCTTAGTCTCTCTTATTTGGTTTCAAATCTTTGATTTGAGGCCTAAGGCTGATTTTTGTCTAGACAGGACAGAGTTTTAATTCTCCTGCACCTGTGCTGCTGTCCAACTGTTGTCTGTAGGAGATCTTTGTTAGAGGTTGGAGGAAATGAATGCGTGGAGCTGAGGAGCTTTCATTCCCTTCTGCTCCGCTTACTCTGCTGAGTCCGTTGTCCAGGATAACAGTCCTGAAGCTCCATCACCCGAAAAGCAAAGGCAGGAGTGGGAATAGAACTGCAGAATGGTGACAGAAATGGCAGTGTTCTGCTCAGAGGCCTGGCTTCTCATCTGAGGTCTTGTTTGTAGAGAAATACATGTAAGGATCAGAGTATGCTCTCTCCTTTAAATGCGGGTGTGATCAAATGGTATTTGTCTTTGTTAGAGAATGATTTCAATTTTCCTGTTTGAGTTAGGTTTACCGCTCTGTGTAGCGGCCTCAGTGCTCCCTTCACACATCTCCATATAATGCCTAGGTTGATTTCCATAGAAGTAATCTGAAAACACTATGTGGGGAAAAATTTTCTAGTATTAAATTACAACCATTCCTCAGTTTTCCATCTTTGATTTGCATATTGAAAGATAACTTACTTGAAAAAGGTTGAATCTCTACCTCAGGAACATGCCGCGCCTCTTCCTGATTGCTGAGGGTGACGTTAACGAAATGCGTTTTTAAATGGAAAGCATGCTTTTCCATATGTGAAGAGCACTTGCTCCGCTGCTGTTTTCTGTCTAACTACTGACTCCTGTGTTTACAGGCGATGGAGCACCTACTGGTAATTATGGCTATACCAATAGTGGATACAGTGTTTATGAAGAAGAAAATGAAAGGTTAACAGAAAGTCTGCGTACAAAAGTCAGTGCCATTAAATCAGTAAGTATTTAATTATAGTGGTATCGTCACACTTATTGAGTTAAATTATATGGACCAGTGAAGCAGCAGACTTTGTTTAAAACATAGATTTAATACAAGAAAGAATTATTGTCAACCAAAATGCATAAGCATTCATTTGTATAACTCATTCTTCCTTTAATTAGATTTTTAGCTAGAGTTGTCCTTTTTTGCTAATCTTTAGGATAGCTGTGGTGTTACTTACAGCTTATTGTCCTATAGAATGAATTACTGTCCTTGCAGAAACTAGAAAATTTGAGTTTAGGTCAGTAAACTGGCTCAGGTTCATTTAAGAAAATGGACTACTTGTTTTTGGTGTTACTGTGGCTCATCAACTTCTGCTGTATCTGCTGATGAATCTGTAATGTGAAAACAGCTGTTAGAAATAGCATGCTAATATACTCTGAAAGAGAAATTTGTTTTAATGATTCTGATTCCTTCCAGAGATTGAGGACTTCTTTCAAGTAAGTCTAACTGAAAGACAGCTCTGTGATTAAAATCGTGTGGTTTTTTTTTCTTAACAACTTAAGATTTTTTAAAATACATTCTTAGCAGTAAGTGCTGTTTCTATGTATGTAGCACGAGCCAATGAATTCTTAGGCCTAAACTCATTCAAATTCCTATTGCTAGTAATATCCTGTTGCTTAAAAGTAATTTGTTTAGTCTCAAATAGAAAATAAAACCTTAGGTTTAAGTTAAGAAATTACCCACCTAAATAATTTAGAATAAGTTAAGGAGGTAAAAAGAAAAGCTTTGACCTTCGTTACAGAATTTAATTTCTCGTCTCCTTCTCTGGTATGTTATATTTCAAATCAGTGTCCCAGGGTATGTCTGCAGTGTGTTTGATAGTGCCCCATGGAGTAGCATGTGTGCTCTTTCTGCAGTTGCATCTTCTAGTGCAATGTAACGATCTTGGAGTATGGAATAATCTTCAGGATGTTTCACTCTTGACTTGATGACAGATTGTGGTGAAATGCAGCAGTAAGAAATAATGAGATTTAGGTTGTGTCACAAAAAACATACGGGTTTTGGCTAATCCAAAGCATCGGGGCCTGGAGCACATTTCCCTTCTTTCTAGGAGTTGAGCTGGTTGTTCAAGGCCAGTGTGCTGATAAGAACTGTTGCGGAGGAAGAGCTGCTAAGAAGCCTCTGTGGGGGTTCTCCCCTATTTCACTTGGGAGCTGCTTTTAAGCCGAGATTCTCCTGGCTGGCCCCTGCCTTTGCCACGTTGCAGCTGTGTTGCAGCTCTGCCTGCGCCTGATCTCATACCTCCCTGGTTCCAACCCTAACCTGCAGACTTGACTTTCTGGCTTGACCTTGGACTTGTCTCATAGCTGTGGATCTGCTGGGTGATGGCCAGGCTGTTGCTGACCCTGGTTACTACCTCTGGACTGACTCTCACTTGCATACTCAACTTGCCTCCTTGTCCTGCTGCACCCTTGCTGTTTTGTGACACAAAGCAGAGAAGGAATAGACAAGTTCACAAAAGAAATTCCCATTTATAGCATAGCGGCAGCTTGTCAAAAGAGGTGTGTTAGCAGGTTACAGGTGTCAACTCCAGCAACACTGAGTCAGTGCTCATGGTCGTCTGTGCTGTGTGCTAATGGTTTTAACAGTTGTTCCGGGAAATGGGTAATTGCTACTTAGACTTGACTAGATCTTGAATTTTTGAAAGTCCGTGCAATAATTCTAATAAGGAATTATCTGTTCAAGGAGAAAAGGGGAGGAGGAGCACTGAGTACCTTCTATGACTCTCTAGACTCATCTAGTCAAATGACAAATATTTACTTTCCTAAGGGTTATTGACAGCATACTGTGCGTGTTGTTTTGTTTTTTGAAAATACCAGGTACTGTTTTCACTTTTTACCTGGGGAAATGCTAGTCACGTCACATATTTTAGACTGGTTTCTCTAATCTGTGTTACTGATTACTCATATTGAATACTTTTTGTTGTTTGTTTTTTTTTTTTAGCTTTCCATTGAAATTGGAACAGAAGTTAAAAACCAAAATAAAATGTTATCAGAAATGGTAAGTGTTTCTTTAAATATGGGGCAGAATTAAGAAGTTAGTAACGTAAAGCATTCTTTTAGTGTGAACATTTGTATTAAAATGTTGAAAGCTTATTGTTGACTGTAAAATGTGACTAATTCAGCAGCAATATTTCCATTCAAAAAGATAGATGTGCAAATGCATTACTTCCCAAAGCACAACCAGGGTCTTTATACTTCAGATACAACTATTTGTTTTCAATTAGCAAATGTATAGTATTATTAAAAAGGCAGTTCTGTATTTAAATGTATTTAAGAATAGGAGAGGGAAGCAAAAAATAAGGAAGTCAGAAATCCCTTTTTTGCTTGCATCCATCTGGATAAATGGGTGAAAGTTTTTCCTGGTTAATTTTCAGAAACTGCCTCTGAAATAATTTTAGTTTTGGAAAATTTGAAAAAAACAGGAAAAACTACACTTAGCAAGCTTTAGGGGTAATCTTTTTTTCTCAGAGTAACATGTTTTTTGTTGTTTGTTTTTAAATGTAGGATAATGATTTTGACTCTACGGGTGGACTTCTAGGTGCAACTATGGGCAGACTGAGAACACTCTCCAGAGGAAGCCAGACAAAGCTATTATGCTACATGATGCTCTTTTCATTGTTTGTTTTTTTTGTAATATACTGGATTATTAAACTGAGGTGATGCTTGTTACCTTTGGTTTAAATTGTGTAATTTCAACTATAAAGCAGTCTTAATTAATGAAGACACTGATCTGAAGTGGCATATTCTGTTGATAAAACACAGTGAAATTGTTGTAAATTGCATTAACTATTAATGCCACGTTATATATAGTTTTCTTAATG
Organism: Fulmarus glacialis; assembly: GCF_000690835.1. Taxonomy (NCBI): domain Eukaryota; kingdom Metazoa; phylum Chordata; class Aves; order Procellariiformes; family Procellariidae; genus Fulmarus; species Fulmarus glacialis. The sequence goes on from NW_009189475.1 coordinate 5,927, forward strand.
TATCAGAATTTCTCCCATCATCCCCTGTTTTGGGGGGATTATTTGTAAATATGCAGAAACTGCTAGCACAGTAGGTTGCTTTTTTAGGGGAAAATAGTTTTTAGAATTGGTTTAAAAAATACAGAAAACAACGGTTGTTCGGATATGAAGTAATTGCAGCATTACAAGGCTTTCTCTTTCTGCATTTCATTCTGTGCCATGCTCTAAATTAGAGCTCCAGTTTCAGGCATATAGTAATTTCTAGGTCGCAAAAGCATGAAGGATACTTGGATCTTTCTGAATTGGTTTTATCTGTGGATTTTTAAAAGGCTGGCCTGAAGCTAACAAATGTAATAGTGGTACCCCCAAAAATTATTTTTGTGGATAGGTCTGATAGTGTATAAGTAGCTTAAACTGTGTGTTTTGGGGAGAAGTTACTTAAAACTGGATTTTTTTTAATTTAAATGTGACAAATCATGCTTACACATCTACTCTTTTAAGCAAATGCCTTTGATCATTGGGATCAACCAATATGGACACAGTACAAATGTTTTCTTTATATTTAAAGTATCTAAAACTTAATGATTCCATTGAATCACTAGAACTTTTACCATTAGTATGTTTACTTTTCAATCTGTGATGATCCCTAAATCTACATTGCATGATGTCTGAAATATGAGGTCAGATATATTGAATTTTATATTAAAGTATATTATGATGCACCTGTTGGAGGTGCTGTCATATTAAGGTTTTTTATTTTGAAGACTTAGCTTCGGTTCACCAAATAGTTTCTAATAGTTGAAGCTATTACATTGCTGAGTTTAACATTCAAAAAATTAAGTTTCCTAGATACTGAAGTGGTATCTACAATTTTTGAAAAACTTTTCTAGAAATAATGTATAGCATATTGCCATTAATAACTAATTACAAGCTGACAAATAAAGTGTTCTGTAGTATTCTAGCTAGTGTTCTTTATATACATTCTTTTCTACTGTAGAATACCAATGTATTTTTTGGAAATGGTGCTGCATTTAAGGGCCTATACTTGTGTGGGGAGCACTATTAAAGTGAGAAATGGAGGCGTATGCTACATTGCTTTCATGTTAGATTTCATATATAACAGAACTGTGACACTTATACATTCTGTGTGTTTTATATTAGATAAAAGTAATTAAAGCTCAAATATTTCTAGCCCATTTAATCTTTGACTGTTAAAAGGTCTACAATACTCTTCTACAAATAACAGAACATCTAAGTACTAACACCAGGACAATGCATTGTCTTTATATAAGAATTGCTAGGCTTGTTAAACAAGTATAGCATTTCCAAAGCTAATCAATAGGATATAGTGTGCCATCCAAAATTGATGCACTTGTATAATTTTAATGAGACAGTGGAGTGCAAGATGATAATTACTGACATACCTGTTTGACAACCACACTCTCCTGATAGTTGATCATCTTCTAGAAATGTATTTCTGGCTCTTAAACATGGTGTCTGAACAATTTCTAGACTTTTATTTTTTTTTAGCAATCAATCTGCCAATAAATGGAAAAAGTTTTTAACTACCTAATATAAAGTAGAAAAATGGGTGGATGCAGCTAGTTATATGGCTGATAACATTTCCTATCTTTGTACTGAAAAATATGCTAGGAAGTCCCTTAAGTCTTGACAGAGCTACATACTGGTAAAAATCTTTTACCAGTCGTTCAGATCATTTATGAAACCAGCAGGATTTTCATTTTAAATGTCAAACCAGATTAAAAGGTGATTAATGCAGAATAGGAACTAGGTTGTCTTCCTCCCCTGCCTCTTCCCCTGATCCTCCCCATTCTTTAGTGGTGCAGAGGAATGAGGGGAAATTAATTGGGTGGGGAACCTTAAGCCTATGTCTTCTTTTCTTCATTTAGGGAGGGTTGCTATTTTTTTTGTAGTTGTCTAGATAGGGCAGGACACGGGGAGAAAGCTTAAACACAAGGAATATATGAAGCCACCAAACAACCTTCTAAATCTCAATGTTTATTAGAAAACACACAAGGGCTTTTTTAATTAACTGCTAAAACACAACTCTGTTAGGCTCTTTCTGAACTGAAAGGTAATGGAAAGTTACATAGTCAAAACTGTGACATATTTCTGTATGTTTTTATGTTATTTTACTTTTGGAGCAAGTACAGAATGTAGCACATTTCCCTTTCTTCCCTTCCACTAAAAGGTCAATTTTCAGTTTAAAAATCTGAACAGAAATCCTGCAAGTTTGCTTAGAATAGTTAAGGCGATTTACGTAAAGGTGAAACTGCTTTGAGAATATTTCACTTGGGAAGGGGAATGGCAATTGGTAGGCACCATGCATTGCAGCGTCAGAATTTTCCTCAACATTTGCACTTAGTTTACTGGTAATTTTCTGGTAGAAAAGTATTACTCTGACAGTCCTTAAAATCCAAAAATAGTTACCAAGATTTCAGGATGCTATAGTATGATCTTGTAGAATAAAATACACTATACATTGGATATGATAGAAAAATACTAGTAGCATTTAATTGTACTTTTACAAAGTTGCAGTTAATAGCTGCATAGGAATAGTGCAGTTATGTTTATTCTTGGTTTTGAAATCTTGTACATAATTTTTACATGATATTTATATATTGTGTTTCTCAATTTAGTGTAATTTAAACTCTACCTAGCAACCATACAGATTATTTCCAGGTGGAAGAAAATATCATCTTTTAACTATCAAACTGTTAACCTTACGGTATCATGCAAGTTCCTTAGAAAATGCTTAACGCATCTGTTGGTTACAAGGAAAAGTCCACTGAAGCATTTTTTTGCAATAAGGCAGGTTGTCTCTTCTGACTTACATGGCTGTTTGAGAAAGAGTTGCTGATGTTGGTTTTGAAAGTATGGCTGATATGCAAGTAAACGTAAAGCATAAGATCTAAAGAAGATCAAATTAAGAATTTATGCTTATCATAGCAGATGTACATTTCAGTGAGACTTTTTGTGTTAACAAATCACAGTAATTTTGAAAATACTTAGTACACACTTCTAGTTTAAGGTGACTGTGGCATATAACAAGTTGTACCATCTCATTTAAGTAATAACACACAACTTCCATATTAAGTTTTTTTTTTTAAGTATTTTTCTGTCATAATTGCACACAAAACATGATAACGTTACGGCTGAAGTTCAGGCCTCCAAAAGCTTCAGATACAATTAAACAGTTGTTTGTAGAATTCTACAAATAAAAATCAACCCCCACTCCCACCACCAAATACCCATGACAGAGTGTAGCAAAAGTCGATGTGCACTTGAGCTCACTTTGATGATTACTTGCTAAAATTGAAAGACAGGGAAGGTACTTGTAATTGAGAGCAAAATCATTGTTCCAGTATTTGAATATGGAAAGGAATAATTTGTGCCAATAATTATTGACCTTGAAAGCAAAGTTACACTGAAATTAGATTAGGCTACTAGTGAAATCGTAGCTGTGTCCATATGGAAGTTATGTTTCTTAATTGGTGGCTTAGATGCTCCAAAATATAGATATACCTTGATTAAAGATGACATTTTTTCTGGGTGCTTAGTGTGGATCACTAGACCCCACTCCTCAAAAGTAATCCAGTGAAAAAAAAGAAAAAAATTTGCAGGAGGCCACGTGCTTTCAGACTGCTTTGTATCAACAGAAATTTGATATTGGAGAACACACAGAATGATAATGGTCAAAGACCCTGATAAGCAGTTCATTGGCAAAATTACTGTTATGTTTTCTACCCATTTTACCCTTCAGTGTGCAGTGCAAACCATGCTCTTGCTTGCTTAATTTTCAAGGAAGAGTGGAGATGCATCACTTGCTTGGAAGTGTTTCCATGTATTTGCAGATGATGGAAAGCATGGTTTCATCTGTACCACCTCCTATTGACAATAATCTCAAGTCTCTGTAGAAATATAAGGAGTAGATTTAAACATTTGCATGCTATACTGATGGAACAAGTACAGAATTGTACATACCCATTTATTCTATGCATTTATTATGGAGCTGCTTTTATTACATTGAAACCCCTTGTTTACAGAAGTACATACATGTGGACAAATGTGTTGTCAGCACCGTAAATACCCTTTTGTGTACAGGGATGTTGCTAATTCAAAATCAAAAGGCTTAAGAAATAATTTGGCACATCCAATTTTCAGATTCTTTCAAAACTAACCTTAACTTGGCATAACACTGTTATTTTCGTCTTGAAATAAGTTAAAACCTCTCCTAGCATACAACTGCCCCCTACTTAAGCCCAGCCAGACCTCCTGCAGCTGAACTCCATGGGGACTTCTGTTTAGGTCTGATCCCTTTGGACTGGCATATAAACCATCACAGGCTCTTCCCAGGGTTTTCTGCTGGACTGCCTGCTCCAGTGACCTACACGTTACATACTAACACCAGTTGTCGGCGGAACACCTCACCCGCTGCCTCCTCCTGGTGAGATGGTCTGCAATACCTCCCGCAACATCCCCGCTATTCCTTTGCCAAAGCCTGCAGTTGAATTTTAGAAGGGGAAGGAGCTTTTGGAGGGCCAGCAGCAAAAAGTGTTGCAGCACTTAACTTTGCTTGACTGTGTGGTAAAAAGAGTATTAGTCAATCAGTACCTGAGGTGTTGGTAATTGGAGAATTGCACGGAGAAGTTTTTTTACCAACAAGCATCCTGGTCTCCCCTAATGGCTATGTGAGATCTGGCATAATCCGTATTAGTATTATATAGTAGTATAGTATAGTATTACATAGTATTATAGTGTAGTATTAGTATTACGTGGTATTATAGTATAGTATTGTATAGTATACAAAGCTTCTCTGCTTTAAAAATGAATGGCTGCTCCAAGCTTATTTACTTTCGATTTGACATTTCTAATTGCACTCATTTAAAAACTGCCATTAATATCATTGAGTCACCCCTAACAGTATTGCCTAAGTTCCCTGGGCTAGCCAGATTGCAAACTACTGCAACCTTAAGCAATTTTCTTCACAAATTTCTTTTCTCCTTTGGGGAGAAGAAAAAAATCCCAAAACACTGGAACAGTTCTGCTAAACTACCTCTACTTAATTCAATCACCTGAAGATTCCCCACCTTCCTATAGGCCTTGTTGAAGGCAGCAGAGCTGGAACAATTGCAGGTTACTTGTTCTTCGTGCTGCGGTGCTGTCTGCTTTTTCAAGCTGCAGAAAGCCCCTGCCAATGCTTAGCATCTTGCATCCTCACAGCACTGTAGCAACAGTAAGTAATTAATACCAAGAGTAAGTAAGTAATCCTCAGAACTCTTCTGTAATGCTGATAAAAACCCTCCATTTGCAGCAGGAAAAAAAATTATATGAAGTTATAAATAGACAGTGGTAAAATCTGGCTTTGGTGGTGTGTGACAGACATGTCAGGTTATTACATAGCCATTATATAAATATATCTTTAAAAAAACCAAAAACACCTTTCACATGTGTGTGTGTGTCTTTACAAAATCTCTGGTGATAGTATTTTTGTCTCTATAGGTGAGATAAGGAATATTTCCTCCAGTATCTACAGGCAGCCAACTAATGCCCATCTCTTCCCCGCAGAGACAGGACGGAAGGTTTCACTTAGTTTAAGAGGATCGAGATGACAAAGGACTCGAATGATGTTAATCTAGCAGCCCTCTTCTGGCAAAGAGGCTTGCTTTCAGCGCAAGAAAACAAAACCACGGGACTAACTATCCTGCCAGAAACTCTGTGAGGAAGCTGGAGAAGATGACATAGTAAAGTAAGCTTGTGTATCAGCTGTTCATTGTAAGTTTATGGTTTGACAGTTTATATTATACCAATAATGCATTATTAATACAGCATATAAATACTTCAATATATATAAATATTAGAATTGTATTGCTTTAGGTAGGCTACCCCTGGGATGCTTTTGTTCTGGCTCAGCAACACTTTGCTTTCCGATCCCGCAGTCGCTGCGCCCAGGGGAGAGCAGCATGTCCTGCACTACCTGCAGCCCCGCTCAGGGGGGCACCGACCTGCAGCGGCTTCACCCCGATCAGGGCCGGTGAGGAACCGGCCTGCGATGCAATGCACCGAACAGTTACGGAGAGGTGTCATTTTGAGGGACCGAACCTCTAGCCACTTGTTGAATGCTGTTTTCCTTGGAGAGTGGGAGTTTGCCTGAGGAAAGAGATCAATCCTAACCGGTGTGTTCTGGCCCCCCAAAACACTCCCTGCAAAGAGCTTCCTCTCATTCAGAAACTCTGTGCACCTGAAACATCAATTGTAGACGTAGCATTCTCCCCATCACGCCCCACAAGAGTAAAACTTGTAAGAACCGGCAGCAGTTAGAGACAGTGTTTAGTACTTAGAAACAATCCTAATTTAAAAAAAAAAACAAAACTTTTTAAAGAAGGCCAGACAAGTTCTTCCTGTACCAATTGAAGCGTACATACTTACTATTAAAATATATAGATCAATACCTGAAATTTTTTAAAACTCATGTTATGAAGCCTGAAAAATTGCAATATACTTGCTACAAGAAGTTTTCTTCCCTCTGATCTCTCACAACCTGGGGTTTTCATATAGGTTGTGGGTTGTTCAATAATTGATTTTTCCTAAGTCATGATGCCTTTCAGGCATTTCACACAGGGAGAGAAAAATAAACAAACACAACTCCAGTCTGGCGCTCTCCTTCTCCAGAATCCTGCTAGTAGGGTAAAGTCTGGAAAGTCCACTCTTACTGTTTGTTATATTGGCTTGTATTTTTCTATTAAACCCTTCGATATTTGGGCTCAAAACTTTTTTTCAAACCCATTCTCCTTCTCAGAATTCCAACAACTGAAAGAGACATTTACGTATATAAAATCAGCCCAGTATAGGCACTTACAAGCAGCTATCTTTAGGCCTTCTAGAGAATACTGCACTTTAGAAAAGTCAGTTGTTCTACAAAGTTTAAAAGACTAATGATTAAAATGACAGATGTGAATAAAGTCATTTGGCAGACAGTTTTGTGCCAGGTCTGTTTATTATCTCCCCACCAACACTAATAACTAAAATTCAAAGACTTCATGCACTAACCGTGCATTATGCTGTGTGCTCTTGGAGGAGTGACAGCCCGACGTGTCAAAGACTAACATTTCCTTGGAAACTTGGTAAGGATTATGCCACAAAAATCGTTGTACATTATGACTAGATGTCATGCTGTGCAGTTACGCTGCTTGCTACTTGACAAATATCACAGTGACGTGCATGGTTACTCAGACTGCTGTACGAAAAAGAATGGCTTTAGGAAAGTTGCTGCTTTGCTTATCGTTACAGATTAACAAGATTCTGACTTGAACCTGTAATTGTTTATTTAGGTAATACTCTACTTCTCCCTTCCTGGAGCTTATGGTTACTCAATGATGGAATTTTACTGATTCACAAAAAATTTTAGAGTATCCACCTTTAGCCTCATTTATAACAGTGTTTGTTTTAGAGGCAGAAAGATATGTTTCTTTAGCCAGCTGACACAGTTTGTACCAATAGGAAATATTCTGGATCTCTTCTCAGGAAAAATGTGACTGTGCTGGTGTACTTAGAAACCACTCTGGAATTCACACAGAAATGCCCTGCCCACAGTTAGCAATAATATACTGGGCTAGGAAATCTAAAGACAAATCAAAGCTATATAAAAGCACATACACATTAATCTGTACACATTACTACACTGACAGTAAGCTCTTCAAGACAAGGATTCATTTTATTCAGAGTGCCTACTGCAGTAGCTTTTAACATCTGCATCACCAGGGACCATTAGCTGCTAATAAAGAGGCTGTGAAAGAAATAACTACAAAAAACCATCATATTGACTGCTGGCTTAAAACGACCGCCATACAGCTGTCTGTACCTTCACCAGAAAATTTCAGGTATCCACAAGTCAAAAAAAGTTAAGGATCTCTCTGACTTACCACAGTGGCATTCTTGTTCATAAAATGCTATTAAAAATAGAAAAAGTAACTCAACCTACTAAAAAGAAACAAGCTTTTTACAGATTTTTTTTTTAAAGTGTTCTGCTCTCATATACACAGATACATTTACCAAAACTTTCAACTAACTGAACCACTAACGAATTTTGCTAACCTTTGATTAGGTATCGTATATATAAGGGCTGAACTGAAATCTCTTACTGCAAGAAAACGCAAGTTCCATTTTGGTGCTTCTACAGAATATAAGACACCAGGGCCAGAATTTTCCTAACAGCTGCCAAGAAAACTGTTTGCTTAGAGAGAATTTTGCTCTAAGTAGATATATGGTAAAATTTGAAGGGACTTCAATTAATTTGCAAAAAGGCCTCTGTACCGTTTTAATGATCTAACAATTTGCTGGAAGCAGCTACATCTCTCATACATCTCACACAGTATCTGTTGTCACTAATCAGATGGAGACTGCTATCAGAAAAGGCTACCACAGGAGCCTAATGGTGAACTCCAGTTTCACACATATATTTGGGGAAAAAGATAAAGCTGATTTTCATTGGTTTTGGAAGAAAGCTGCTGTTTTGTTTTAGTTCTGTTCTTGTAATCAGGACTACAAGCAAAGAAAGCAAAGAGAAAAAAAAAATCGCTTGTTGGTAGGCTTCCCCTTTTTTCCATTGTCCTATTGTATGGCAGGTACCAGAGGACCATCAGGGAATGGAGTTCACTTCTTTCACCTGACATTCAAGCTAACCTGTGGGTAGTTCAAACTACACAGTTGTAATGCAAAGCCAAGATTTGGCAAAGGAATAGTCAGCCTATGTCCTGACACTCACACAGGTCACCCCGAAGTCAATGGGACTGTGGATGCCCTTGCATCCACAAGGTACATTAGTGACATGCCATTCAGTGGAACAGTACCATTCACACTGGCTAGGAGCTGGTGCCCTGTTCAAGGGGGTGATCTTTTAGCAGGACATTTAAGAGGCCAAATTTCAGTAAAGCCATTTCCTATTTTCACCATTCACTTGCTTACCGGTAAAACCTGCTCACCAGAACCTCGCTGGTGAATCCCATTCCTCCCCAAAACTGGAGACAGCTATCAGTCACTTCACGGGCCAGACGACCTGCCTTTAGCTTAGCCATGGAAGCAAATTTTGTCATGTCGTTGCCTTCCACATAGAGAGCTAAAAAAAACCCGAAAGAAATAAAAAAGCACCGTTATATACACACAGTCACTGATCACAGCCTGCCTCTCTGGCAATCACCTCCCCGTGTTCCTTTAGCCTGACCACGTTCTTCGCATGACGAGAAGCACACCTGGGAAGGCAGATGTGGGGGCTCACCTACGGTGCGGTACAGCAGCGAGCGAAGGAGCTCCACTTCGGTTGCCAGCTCGGCCAGGCGGAAGTGCACGGCTTGGTTGTGCAGGACGGTCTGGTCAAACACTTTCCGCTGGCGAGTGTAGTCAATAGTTTCTTGTATTATAGTTTCCAGTGGTGTCAGGACTTGGAGAAGCAAAGCACAGAACAAGACATCATTTTAGCCGGATCTGTTGTTTTTCTTCTTGTTGAAAAAAAATGTTTTTTTCACATTGTACAAACAATACATTAGGTTTTCTAAAGTAAATTATTCCATGCGCTCAGTTTGGGGTGCAGTTTCAATTCAGGAAAAAATCTGGTATTTCCTTGTACCTTGAAGACCTCTTTACCGCTATTTCACCTGAGCCCCAAACTGCCAAAACTTGGAGGAGAGTGAAGGGGTGTGGGGTGGAGGGAAGGAAAGTCATAGACAGCAGTATGTAATGACGAATATGTAAACTTTATGCTTAATGCCTCATTAGGGGCCCTAGCAAAAGCTTGTGGCAACTCCTGCTTTCCATGCTCCCTGTGTCCTGAAGGTCTGTTACAAAATCTGAAGGCAGACAGTGTGCTCACTGAGGAATGCTCTAGAAAGGTAAATTCAAGGAAGCTTTCAGGGAGAAGGCAGAAACCTATTCAGAGATCAAGGAACACTAACAGACTGCTTACTACATCTGCATTCTGTGATCAGATCCCAGTACAGAAAGGAAGGGAAAAACATTAAGATTCACAGCCACTTTTAGTAAATGCTAAGCAGTGCTTCTAACAGAAGCAGAATCAAAACAGGATACTGCTGGAAGACAGAGAGAGATGGCAGACACTGCTTTAAAGCAAGAGAACTAGTTCGCTGCTCCTTTTTGAGCAAACTTAGAGATACCCTGTTTTAAACACGAAGAAAATAGAAAAGTTTCCAAGGCAAACCAGCCTTGAAGTGAAGGGCTAGGCTATCGGTCTCATGCAGCTTAGCTAGGATAACAGCAGGTGCTAAATCTGTGGAGAATTTTGTTTGGCAAATGTGAACCCATGTCACTATGGCAAGCAGTAGGGAGAGAGTTCACAAATCCATCTGTACGAGAAGGGTCACATTTTCTCTTTTCAAAATATGCATATCCACACCTATTCACATTTAGAATCTAAACCACAAAACTCTGAATCTGAAATGCAACATACAACCAAGCCCTGGACTACTACAAAATCCCTTTTCCCACCTGCTAGTTACTCACATGACAGTTCCTTACAGGAGCCTAGTGTGCTTCCACATTCCTTTTTGCATCGCTTTCAAGATCACCTCTATTTAAATGTCATCCCTATACTGCTTTCATATGCGGACTCTGCATCCCACCAATTGCCCCCTGCCAGGACCATTCACCAGCTCTTCCACAGAGTGCTGTTTTTCACACGCTGTCCCCACATTCCGTAAGGTGATCAGCTTTTCTCATTCCTTAAATATTTTCCCCTCCTTTCTCAAACAACTAACTTCAATGCTTATTTTTCAAAAGAGCATATACAATAATTTCCTCATTTCTTCTCTGTTAATACACTATGCTGCCACCCTAATGCTGGTTCTCTGGACAGGAAAATAAATTGCTGTTTTCAGGGACATCTCTTGTACAGAGGAACCTCCCAGTTCTTCCAAAGGACCGTGTAACACAACACTGTAGCACATATAACGCTAACGGCTTTTTCACTTGTACGTCTATGGTCTCCGGCTTGAGAGATGCTAAAGAAAGAGCAAGAAGTGTGTAGGCACCTCTTGTCCCTTGCCCCCAGACTGACAGCTGGGAAGCGTACAGCCGAGTCTGAGCCGCCGGGAGGGAAACTAAACAGTACGTTCCAGTGCTAGGAGAGCAGAAGGGAGGTGGGAGGGGTAAGGACAAGGGATTAGTCTTGTGTTGGTCTGTCAGAGCAAGGTGCTCCAGCGTGGCTCGTGTGGTTCCCAGCATCCAGGACCATGGAAAGAAGAGACGGGAAACACCAAAGGGGAGGCAGGAGCAGGACTGGGTGGGAAGGAGCAGAACAGCACCTATTTAGGTCCTGCTTGCAAAAGGGCTGAAGATCATGAAGGGGTTTTGGCCCATCTCTGCTCAGGCTGTCACCACGCATCTGGACTGGGAGTGGGGGGCCTGAGAAACCTGCTCTCGCAGTGTCTGCCTCTCTGCTCCACTGCCTCCTAGTCCTGCCCCAGCTGATCCATCCTCCTGTTCCCTTAGCTGCCATCACCACCCTTCTGCTTATTCCTGGAACACAGAAATAAACAAAGGAAATCTTCTAAGGGCAGTCCTGGGCTGCACCAAAAGAAGTGTGGCCACCAGATCCCCCTCTACTCCACCCTGGTGAGACCCCACCTGGAGTACTGCACCCAGCTCTGGAGCCCACAGCGAAAGAAAGACATGGGCCTGTTGGAGCGGGTCCAGAGGAGGGCCACGAAAATGGTCAGAGGAACACCTCTCCTATGAAGAAAGGCTGAGAGAGTTGGGGTTGTTCAGCCTGGAGAGGAGAAGGCTCCAGGGAGAACTTGTTGCGGCCTTTCAATATATAAACGGGGCTTATAAGAAAGATGGAGAGAGACTTTTTACCAGAGCCTGTAGGGACAGGACTAAATTGAAAGAGGGTAGATTTAGATTGAACATAAGGAAGAATGTTTTGGGGTCGAAACTAGATGATCTTTAAGGTCTCTTCCAACCCAAACCATTCTATGATTCTAAGAAATTCTTTATGATGAGGGTGCTGAGACACTGGAACAGGTTGCCCAGACAAGTTGTGGATGCCCCATCATTGGAAGTGTTCAAGGTCAGGTTGGACGGGGCTTTGAGCAACCTGATCTAGATGGTCAAGGTGAAAGATGTCCCTGCCATGGCAGGGGGATTGGACGCGCTGATCTTTAAAGGTCCCTTCCAACCCATGGTCAAGGTGAAAGATGTCCCTGCCATGGCAGGGGGATTGGACGCGCTGATCTTTAAAGGTCCCTTCCAACCCAAACCATTCTGTGATGCTATGACTACAGGTATTTAGACCTATGAGCATAGCTCTAACATGGCAAAGCTTAGCTGTGCAGCAAACAGCAACGAAACGCAGCACGTCGTCAATACCATGACTGCCAACAGCCTTGTATAACATAACAGCACACAATACTTTGTCAGTCATGTAAGTACAGAGAAATGCCATTCTTAACAGTGAAACTCATTTCCTCTCTGAACTTTCCCCCCACCTCCCCTGTATATTTGTTTCCTCTTTTGTCATACAATGTTCTCCACATCCCCAGATAAACTTGGCCCCCCAGGTTTCAACTGACAGCACATGCAGGAAATGCCACTCTAGGACAGCTTAAGGAACGCATGGTCTACCGCACAGCCGAGAATTGTGAAAGCACTTGAAGCTGCCAGATGCAGAATAATCTTTTCCTCGTACCTCCATCCAACTTATAATTTTCCACTTGAAACTTCTGCTCACTGTAAACACACTTTGCCTTGCTACGTCTCCTCTCAAAACAAAAGGAAATCAATATATTTTTCTTAGGCTGTGGCTGATCACTCTCTAGTGAGATGTACAGTGAGCTCCAAGCTGAGCAATCTGTCTCTTAAGGACGTGCATTGCCCATGCAAAAGGATCTGTCATCCTGCTTACCGGCCATGACTCAATGGTGCTCATAAAACTGAGGCTACAGGAGCAGATAGAAGTCATTAGAAAAGTGCCATTCTGCTCTCTCACACACACTGAACTCCCTCTGCCTCTAAGTTAAGCAACTCACAAAAAAACTGTTTGCTTTCTTGCCATAGCAACATTCTTTTCCTGTGATCAGTGCAACAGGTCCACAAACGGATGGTGTTTACCCAGTGTCACAACATGGGAGAGATACGTGGCAGCTCTTCTCTTTCAATGAAGCAAGAAACACAGTGACTTTTACCAATGCCTTTGATAACGTGTCACTCGGACGAGAAGACCACACCTGTGACCAATTTTGCAATTCCAGGAAATAAGTTTTCCATTCATATTTTAAAACTGTTTGACTGAAAATTCATTTTAAAAGGGGGGAAAAAAAAAAGGTGAAGAAGGAAGGAAATTCCCCACACGTTCTGAAATCTGGCCACGAAGAAGATAATTAATAACCAGAGAGAAGGCTGGAGCACATGACACTTGACAGTAAAAATACAGAAAACCAAAAAACAAAACCCCCCAAACACAACAAAACAAAACAAAACAACGCCAAAAAGGAAAGAAAGAAAAGAATGGAAGTCAACTCCCTCTTCCAAGTTTTAGGAAGCAGTGAAAGCGAGGATGCCAGGACCGGTCCCTAAAGTGAGCTCCAAGGCTCTTCCTCCCCAATGGCCCCTGCCTGGCCATGGCAGGGGGAGCGAAGATGCCCTTCCCAGACTGCCCATCCAGGGCGAGGGTTCGCCTGCTCCCGCTGGGTTGTCCTGGGCAAAAAGAAGAATTGAAACCTGGTGTCCCACTTCCTGGCAGAGCACGGTGACTGCCAGGCAGTTGTGCAAGGCTGGACAGTACCAAGCTGCCAGGGGTTTTAACAGGAGTGATCTAACCTGCCAGGCTTTGTGTTTTGATGCTGTCAGTGCGCGTCACTTTTGCCTGGGGCATGACTAATGCCGCAGGCTGCTCTGCTGCCTGGGGAGTATCACTGCAACCCAGAGTTTCTGATTGTTTTGTTTAACTTAGACTTCAAAGTGAGCATAAAAATGCCCAATGCACGTCCTTGCAGTCTGTGTATGCCTCGATTAAAGCAGGACCAGCAACAGGACCATGTCTCCTCCTTGCCCGAGTCTGCAGTGGCATCCCTTGCAAGTCTAACCACCTGTTCCTTGCTGAAACTACTCTGACATTTACTATTTATCTCAGGCTGAACTAAGAATTGTGGCCCAAACTAAAGATTTTTTAAAGCATCTGAACTCTAAAATACTTGGTCTGGGATCAACCCACAACAGGGATTGATTTTTTACTTGGTCACTGAATCAGAAAATCACTTCTTAGAGTTCCCAATTCCCCAGCCACACACAGACAGTAACAGCCGGGGTACACACAGGAGCACGAATATGGTGAGATTAATTATACAACCCTGAAATTTAAAAAGGACCAATCTTCTTACAGTGAACCACATTATATTTAAGTTGAAGAAACAAACAGTGTGGGGGTAAGGTGGGGAGGCTGAAAATGGACAATCCGGACTTGGATCTGGTTACCTGGAATATCCAGAATCCGTATAACTCAAAAATGTGTATGGCCTGAGTTCGGAGGAACTCTGTGACAGCATAACTTCAGGGAAAGGAATTTGGTGCTGCACCACTTATGTCCAAAGTGCACAGACGTAAAACAGATCTGCAAAGCGAAGCTCTTACATTCTGTGAGAGCCACTTCTTTACACAGCCGCTAAGTTAATTTTCTAAAATCGAGGATAAACATCATAGCTTACTGTACTACAGGAAAAGTCACCGACCTTCTATTTCATGCCAGTATTTTGATAGCCTTCGTACTACATTTGTAGCAGACATAACATGATGCCATATTTTCTTATCAGCAGAAAAGCACCAAGAAAAAGAAACAAGGCAAAACCGGCCTCCGTGATGCCTCACAGAATATTTTCTATTTCAAGATTTTCTACAGAAAGGGAAGGTTGTCCGTATCCAGGCTATGACAGATTTCAGAAACAGATCGTAAGAGGTCACTGCAATTTACAATAAAGGGAAAGTGCCGTTAGTCATGCAGAGGGTGACCCCTCTGTCCCTGCCTGGCCCCAGAAGCACAAGCGATGACTTACCAGTGGCTACTGCCCCCAGCCGCTCTTCTTGGAATTGCAACATCTGATACGTAAAACCCTTTCCTTCCTCACCGATGAGGTTTTTGCTGGGGACTCTTACGTCTTCAAAAAAGATCTGAGCTGTGTCCGACGACCTCATGCCCAGTTTGTCTATCTTTTTAGCAACATGAATGCCTGAAGAAAAAGGGGTATTAGAAAGGCTACAAAAAATAGAAGCACTATGTACAACATTTTAAGAAAGCGAAGTTTGCAGATGTGAAGGCATGTGCCAAGACTACAGTGAAACCTACCTTTAGGAAAAACATAACAGTATTCTGGAATTTAAAAGTAAAATGGCCCACATCCTATTTTTAAGAGTTTTTCCATTTTATTTAACTAGCAAATCAGAAACTGCAATTGTAAAGGTCCCACTTTTCATTATGTCCCCAAATAATAATTGCTTACTGGTAGTCATAATCTTACTTCATGCACATCTTGAAACAATGCAGTATTTATTTGCTTATGTTTGATTTTTAGTGCACTACAATAAAATGATGGAATTCAATTTAGTGGTATTTGCTGAGTTCCTGCACTGCTGTGAAACAGTAGAGAAATATTTAATAATGACAAAAACAGAGCTATGTTTTAAGCTGCAACTAGAGAATTTCTCCTCCTGGAAATCCTCTTCCTTTCCTCTCTTCCACATTTATCCTCCCCTTTCTAGCCTACCCTGATTTCTTCTGGTACCTGTAGAAGAAAGTTTATAGTCAAACCACACTGCTTTTTCCTAATAATAAAAAGTTAGACTCAAATTCATAACTGCTACAAACATCCAACAACTCCAAATCAACTCCAAATTTTGTTAAAACTATGTATTTTATGGCCTACAAAATACCGGTTAGTTCATCTAAGTAGTCATAGAAGGGTTCATAATGATCACAATTCATTCCTCTGAGTTTTCACGCGGACATGCTTGTGAAGAGGGTTTGCTTCCCCACAGACCTCCCTACACAGCACTGACTGACCCCACGTGCAATGGTCTGTTGGAGACGAACCCGGTTCCTTCAGGTTTGGCCACGTAAGACTTCAGCTATCTACTCACACCAGGTAGGACTCCTTCCTGTTGTTTGTTTTTTCCTACCTACAAGTTCTTTCTTGCTATTGTTCAGATGCAAGCACAGCTTTCCACTGTGCCATGAGAGTTTAACAGACATCCACTGATTTTTTGTGGCAATTCCCTTGTCTTCAGTTTTTACCTCCTTGTAGCTCTGGGGCTAAAGCGAATATTCAGGATGGAAGTCAAGATTGTTTCAGAGGTAAACTGAGGCCAACAACCAAGCCTGAGGGTTTGTGCAACACATGCTGATTACATCTGCCAAGTCATTATACACAGAAAAACAGTTCTCCAAATCAGCATATGTGTCTTCGCAGAAAAACAAACACTTTGCTACCCACATACATGGTATTCTAACCAGTTTTGTGATGCGGAGGTATTCTGGTAATATTTTCCTCTTTATTCTATTTTTTTTTCAATCCTCCACTACTCTCTAACGTGGCTTAGTAGGAGCTGGTCACCGCACAGATTGTTGTGGACCCTCTCCATACTTGTTTGTACCTTGCTATCCTTCATGGCTTTCAGTGAACATCTCTTTCTGAACTAATATAGACATCTCAACTTCTACTGACAGGAGGCCTTCAGCCATGTGAAAATTACTTTGGTTTCGCAGGCAGAAGAAGTTGGCAGTCATTCCCTTCAAATTCACTCTCTCTGGCTGTATTGAATAAGGTTATGGAAAGTTTCATCTCTCTGCAGAGATGAAATACTGACACTATTTCCAAATGCCAAGACCGCTCTCCGAATAAGGTCCACATAGACTTCCACACCTTCCACTCAAGATTTTTCTCCACCAGCCAATCTATAAACAGATTATGTGTTAGGAATACTTGCTTTGATATGTGTTCAATGCAGGAAGAAAATCAGGACAGCTGTATAAAAATTTTTGACTCTTGGACTGAAAATTATCCAGCAATCTGCACCCAGTCATGCCAAAAAAGCATTTGTGGTTTGTTTCTGTATTAAAATCGGAGCTAAACAAACACACACTGAACCATTTACAGGCCCAAATGATTTCTGGAACATCTTTTCTCGTTGGAATATTACTGCTTGGTTTCTTTGAGAGTCTCAGAGATCATGTCTTTGGTCTACTTCCAGCTGGTTTTATGCAATCACTGCTCCTCACCCATATAAAGATGCACTTACTGCTCTTGTTAGTGGGTGGTTTACTAAGGACTCTGTTGGAAAAAGCACAACTGCTGTCAGTTCTTTATATTGCTAAATCAGTTCTGTTGTGTACTTCCCTGGATCCACATACAACAACAACTATTGGAGAATGCTCTTAGAGGTTTGGTTAGGGGAGCTACATGTGTTAATGATTTCTACCCATACTTCTTCCAGACTGGGTGGTGTGTTCATGTTTCCTGAATCCAGCAGCATCCCCCCTTTGTTGTGCCTTACCTGTTTCACTCGCTCTGAGATTAATTCATGTTTCTCATTCTGAAGGAGGCCAAACTGCATCAGCCTCATGTAGTGCCCCCTCTGTTGCTAGCACACGCTTTACATTTTCTCTTTTTTGAAGACAATGATACATAATCATCTCTTTGGCTACAATATGGGCACCAAAATCTTCCTTTACTTAGTTCAATTATCTTCATTCTCTTCATAACGGGTACTATACACTAAAAATTACCAGCTGCAGTAGAAATCATCTGCCCAGATAACTCCTGGAATTTGTCTGTATTAAATAAATCACAAGCCATCCAATAACACACAAATCTCAATCTAGCAAGGCCAAGTGCCTGACTTACTGTAATCACTCTAACGGAGCCATTTGAGCTACTTGCACCGGTATCACTGAGATGGATTGCTATATCTCTTCCTGGGCAGTTCTTCCCTGGCGTCTTTGATTTTTTATTTTCTCCCACCCCTCCAGCCTTCTGACAATCTCTTTTTATTTCCTATATTCTATCTTGAGAGAAAGGCAGTCTCTCTCTCTTGACACCTTTTAGTGCCATTACAAATGGCAAGAGGCACATTTTAAATTGCAACCTGAGAAACATGCTCTTTCCCCTTTCCTGGATGCTCTTCTCTTTATTATCTCCTCCTTGCAATCTACCCTAGTGCTATCTGAGGACTCAGAAGACAAACCACTGCAAAAATAGTTACCAGATTAGGGCTGCAAGCCATTTGTCCATGTATCTTGCACACAGACATTTTACGACTTGTTTGATTCTCTTTCATCATACAAGAAATTTGGCTTTTTTTTTTTTAAGACATCATTAGTATGAGGAGTATTCACCTAATTTGGGTATCTACTGTGAATCCACACTGCTGTTATCCAAATTCCCTTTATGAGAATTGTATTCAGCAGTGTCTGTCAAATCTAGACCATGATTGCCTCACCCCAGCATAGCCACTGTACACACCTAAAATTAGAAGAAGCAAATCCTACTTCATATCTCCAATAAACTACCAGTTGTTGAAGTTAATAATTCGCTTTCAGATTTGGAACTTTTTTTTTTTCTGTTTTTTATCACCACGTTATACCAGTATGAAACAATTAAGATTTTCGCAAAAAATGCCGGGCTGGTCTCCCATGTTCTTCCAGCTGCTAGCAAGGAATGAGTTATCGCTGCGCCACGGATCCCTTCCTTACCCTGCCATATAGGCTGGGGACTGCAGTGGGTGACTGCAGTGATTAGTCAGACATAACACACTCATTCCCCAGCTTTGACACACATGCATCTACAGACGCTTGATAGTGCATCATTCGGTAATGTCCTCCAGACACTTCCCGTACAGTCTTGGTCTGCTGCCCTCCAAGGAGCACAATCTTTGGCAGACAGACATCCTTAGGATGTGTGAAAACAGCTGGAGCTTCCTCCTCACATCTGTGTCAAATGGCAGCCTTTTTCCTACTTTTCCTCTTTGTCTTCCTGAAAAATCTCACTTCTGATATAACCCACCCACTGAGCACAATCAACCATCTTAATACTTCATTTCAAAAGGTCACCAATCTTGGTACAGTGACCCTTTTGGAGGTCAAAATCTGTATCACACAGAAGAATGAAAGCAAACACACTTTGAGAAGTGCAATTTTTGTTTCTAAGACGACTTCTACACTTCTGCAGATCAGCTTCAGGTGAATCAGGCAATTTTTCTATTCAAAATCTATTTACCTTTATCTATTTACAGATAAAGAAGGTCTGTGTATAGGCTGTGTGACCTAACAACAGGTCCACCCGTGTGGACTGTACCACTGAAACCTGTACCCTTAGATCAGGATGCATTTCTTCGGTGTCTTCACCCAAATTACTAGTTGTCTTCAGAAACAAATCCCTACTTCCAAGATCTTTGAAACTTTCACTCCAGCCCACATTTAACTCACAGACTATTTTTGTAATTTAAACTGATAATGATAGTAGCACCCTGGCAAAAAGATCCCTTTGCAGAGCACAGCCATGAAGCACCCTGGGTATGCCTGCACTTCTCTTCAGCAAGCCCACCAGGTTGGATGGTGGAGGACGGTTATCGGAGGAAGATCAGAACCATCCACACAATACAATCACAGCACAGCATTGCATCCTTCTAATATTCAATACAGCTGGTCAGTAAACCCACCCTAACGGAGTCAGATACTGCCCATGGGCTCCTGGGAGGCAGGTGTTGGCATGTGGGATAAGATTGTTTTGGGAGGTATTTCCCATATACTTCCCAAGTTTGAAATCTCTGAACTCTTTATCCTTTTACTTTCACGTGTTTGAGAATCATTTTCAATATTTTCTGAAGAAATAAGACAGCAAGCTTAAAAATTCTTCTCCATTCATTGAAAAAAGAAGTATATATTCTGTTCACCAGTCCTCATACGAAACAGGAAAGAGTTTAACGCTATTTTGGAAAGATAATTTAAGAACATTTTATGTATAGTTCATATGTAGCAAATATCTATGTAAATAGAGTAATACGTTATTTATTTTGCGGACTGCTTGCATCTTCATGCCTTTTGGGGACAGAAAACCAAGATAAAAGTTTTCTGAAACTTCTCCACAACTGAAAGACACTGGATGTTATAACTTAAAAAAAAAAATGTTGGCTCTATTTTTAGTGATTTCTTTGAGGCATTAATTTTGTCCTTGGCAATGACTTGTCTATTCATTCTCACAGGTGGTTATGAAATATTCCCACGCAAGTGTATCTGAACAACCTTTATAAATTTATTTTTGGCAAAAAGGACTCTCCATATAAAATTATTTGGGAGTCACAAGCTGAAGTCTGCAAAATATTTAACTTCCTTCTTGTTTCCTCTTGTCCCCTACTTTTTTGTGGAAGTGTGCAAATGCATTTCAGAACCAACTTTGTATGACAGTGAAACACCTAACTCAGAAGAGCATTTAAGGGTGCAGTCCTTTCTGTCAAACACCTTTCCTTCTTGTATTGGGCATACACGAAAGCACCGATAAAATCAAATTAGAAGAGAAAGAGTTCTGTGTTATTACCAGGTAGATTCATTGGCAGACATATGAGAGATTTATTTCGATGGGGAGGTCCTTCACTGGTGTTTGCCAGCAGGCACATCCAGTCCGCTTGGCACCCGGACGTAGTCCACATCTTACCACCGTTTATGACATATTCATCGCCTTTTCTCACAGCTGTCGTCTTGATATCTATTTCAAAACATAGGGAATGAAGGGTTATTCTTGTGACGGAGGGATAGGCTGGTCCCTGTATGACTGGCAGAGTCACTCCCTTGCTCCCAGACAGACAACTAATATTTGGTTCTCCCTTCATACCCGCCAAGTCCTCCAGCTCTTCCAGGCTGCACCAGGCAGACGCGTCTAGACAACTCTTGGAAGGCAAGCCAGGGAATCCAGACCACTTCTCTCACCCTCCTTTAGGTGGAGTCTTCATCCCAGCGGATGAAAGCAGAAAACTTTCCCTAAGTAAATTTGGTCGTCAAAAACTCGGGCCAGAAACATTTCAGTCTGAGGTGATCTATTACGCATTTCTGTTACTGTGCACGTTAGTCACTGAGGAGGCCATTTATTTCAGAGTCTTGACAAACAAACATAAGCCTCAATATCTGTGTATGCATAAAGCTATACGTACATGCACTTCCTGCATGTTCTTGGTCAGAATGGCATAATAAATTCAAAGCTAGTAAACTTTCAAAAGGCCAAGTCTAAATGCTAAGAATGCCTGTACATGAAGGAGTTCTAAACACCTGCTATTTATACCCCCTGGCAAAAAACAATCTTATTTTCATCCGTGAGTGTTCACATCACGCTGCAAGCAGCCCTAGCTGCAACAGACAGCCGGAGTGAATCATTAGTTATTATTTATACTCCAGCAGAATTTCCAAAGGGCTGCCTTCTTCCCCCTGCCACTGAACTACTTCACCTAAAACCCCAACTGAGGAAGACTCTCCAACAGATACCTAGCTATAAGTAGGTGATGGTATAAAAGAACCCTACCGCACCCCTAATAGCACCTGTAAATCTAATGAGACTGTAAAGTCCATAAAAGGCCACCTGCTGAGGGAGGCAGTAGACTTGGAGGGTAGGAGTCAGACACCAAGTGGAGTGGGCAGGCACATTTAGGTCAGCTTTGTACCTTCATACACACCCACCTCAATCTGCACATGAACCTTCTTCCCAAAGGCTCTATACATAAAACAAAGAAAACCCAAGTATCTGATCTTCATTTACAAGGTAAACTGGGACTGTGGTAAGCATGGCTGAAAAGAAGTCTTGTTAATGAAGAAACTGGGGGAAAATGATGCGAGAAAATTGTATAAGACAAGGGAATATCGGATATAGCTATGGCTAAAGGAACTTACATGCAGATAATGCTGAACAGCAAGAGTGGATAAAAACAGTAGCCATATAGCTATTCAGTCAATGAAAGGACTATGCCAAATCTGTCCAAGGGACTTGATATGAAATCTGTATAATAATGAAGGCCAACAAACTGAGTTGTTGGAATCTGAAGTACTGATGCTCATAATAAATGGACACAGACACTGGACAATCATATATGTGGAGACTAAATAATAAGTGAAGGACACACAAGAGCCGGAATAAGAAATATGACACTGTAGTGAAGTGGCGTGAAAAGGATGGGAGCATACAGTGATTTACATCACACATCCCTTTGTTGTGGAACAGCTACTGAAAAGATTAGATAGCGGTCCCATGGAAGGTCTGCAGAGGAACAATGAGCACTGTGATGTTATCACAGATGTAAACAGTTCTTGCAAGCATGGTGTCAGAGGGGACTAACCACCCAAATACAGACTAAAGAACAAAGGCCTTACTAATGAGCATATTCAAGTACTCCCAGATGTGATGGCTGACAGTTTGCTTCAAACACTTGAGAAATGACTATTTTAAATTAACTTATGAAGAGTTGATTCTCTTTAATCAGAAGATAGATGATCAAGTCAATAAGTAAGTTTTATGTTTAAAATACAGCAGGCTTCGAAAACCTACTTAACAGTTTACTGAAGTCAAGTGGACTCAGTCTCAGGGATATGGCTATGAAGATAATTTGATATATTTGACTGTAATTATTCTCTCTGACAGAGCATAGCTCTGGGAAAAGGTTACTTCAGTGGGTGCTCCATAACTCATTTTTGGCAGGTCCACACCACTGGCCCTGTAGTGCCCATAACTGAACAACTTACAGAGCGTGCTCTGAGGGCCCCTTCTAGGAAAGACCACAAGGCATCATCGAAAGGCATATGATACGGCTAGTGCCATATAAGCAACCAGGGGTGGTGGCTTCGCTATTCAAATCACAACATACTTGAGCCTCAAGTTTTCTTCTCCACTGTGCTCTTGAGTCCAGCTATGCATCTAAATAGATTTGACAAAAGGGAAGGTTGGCTTCAACTTTTAAGGTCAATATTATGATCAAAGAGAGGCAACGCATATCCTTAAAGTAAAAAATGAAGAACACATATCTGGAATGTACATTATCAGCACAGGAAAAAAACCCCAAAACTTGCATGAAATAGCTTCAAGTCTAACTGAATGAACAATCACTTCAAAAAACAGGAGATGGCCTACAGGAAAGGAAAGAGATTAATCATCAAAGTAAGCTACAGTTTGGAGGTCAGAAGGTAAGAACTGCCACAGGTCAAACCAAGTTAAATCTTGTAGATGAAAACCAACAAAATCGAAGAAGATTGAGGCGGCAAACAAAAACGTTTTAGCCACAGAAATGAAAAGAGAATGGGAAAAAAGATGAGGCATATAGAGGATGCCTCAAAACTAAAGAAATATTTCACATGAGATTACAAAATGATTCACAATATAGCTGACAAAGCCAGACATCTACAGGAAGGACTGTACAGCAACTAAAATTAGTGACAACAGAGGTTGTTGGTTTTGGCAATCTGCACAGCCTCAGAATACATTTGGAAAGAAAAGAATTCAATTTACCAGTGGTATCTTATTTAAAACCAACTGGATTTGTTTATTATGAAAAAGGATTTTCCAGAGAAAAGCAGAACAGGAAAACTCCTGCCGAACCCAAGCAAACTAAAATTGGTGCTACTAGGTAACTATGAGTTAAAATTTTGAAAAGATAAGAATTAGGACAAAAGTGGAAATGTGGGTAAGGAACTTGGCAAAGGGGAAATTGCATCAGGTTGCATTAAAAGAGGAAGTGTCGATGTGCAGGGAGGGTACTATTGGAGCTCCTCCTTGGATATCAGCCTTTGGACAAAACCTATTGAATATTTCCATTAATGATCTTTAAAAGAAGAATAGGAATCCACTAATGAAATTTGCTGGTGACACAAACTTGGGAGACATCACCAATACAGACAACTGAGGTATCGCCCAGAAAGGAATAATCTTGAGTTTTCAAATTCAACATGGCAAGTACAAGTATTTAGGCACAAAGTAGTAAGAATGATTGCTGTATCTTACAATGTTTCAATAGCAAACCGCTAATGAAGATGATCTGTATAGTTAATCACACGATTCACAAGCCAGCAAACTGTTGTGTAACATTACATATTGGAGGATAATAATTCTATTAGGGTTGGAGAAGTATTTGTGCCATTATAGACACTATGTACAATTTTCATAGAATCATAGAATCATTGAGGTTGGAAAAGACCTCTAAGATCATCAAGTCCAACTGTTAACCCAACACCATCATGCCCACTAAACCATGTCCCTAAGCGCCTCATCTACACGTCTTTTACATACTTCCAGGGATGGTGACTCAACCACTTCCCTGGGCAGCCTGTTCCAAGGCCTGACCACTCTTTCAGTAAAGAAGTTTTTCCTGATGTCCAGTCTAAACCTCCCTTGGCGCAACTTGAGGCCATTTCCTCTCGTCCTATCGCTTGTTACTTGGGAGAAGAGACCAACCCCCCCCTCGCTACAACCTCCTTTCAGGTAGTTGTAGAGTGAGATGAGGGCTCCCCTCAGCCTCCTCTTCTCCAGGCTAAACAGCCCCAGTTCCCTCAGCCGCTCCTCATAAGACTTGTTCTCTAGACCCTTCAACAGCTTCGTTGCCCTTCTCTGGACACGCTCCAGCACCTCAGTGTCCTTCCTTTTGGTTTTTCATGCTCAAAAAAGATGACCTAAACCCAGAAAAGCAGAAAGACTGGATTCCATTGAGACAAAATGGGGCAAGATATCTGTGTTGAAGAGGTAGACATGAACAGGGTTACTTGGTGCAGTTGCCTGGAAGACGTAACTTGAAGAAAAAGGAAATGTTCACTTCTCATGTAGAGAAACACTTTTTTTTCTTCTGTGTTATCCTCACCTTCAGCAATTTTGGAACTGGCAGAAGAAAATGCTAGAGATACCTTACTCTGTGTCATTCTTCAGTTTAAAATATACCGGCTCACATGGCAGAAGCACGTTCCCCAACCTTTACATGTGAACAGCTGCTATGCTTAACTACCCCTTCACTTATCTAAGGGAGACAAACATCCCAATAGCCTGAGAAACCAAAGGAAGTATCCAGTGCAGTTTCAGGCAGTTCAGTCTACTTTAAAGTGGGGCCACCTGGAGATGGCATGTTCTTTCTGCCTCGTGCAAACCAGTGGTACTCAGAACATAAGCTAGTGCTGCTTATGCCGAAGTTGTCCATTTAATTACCCTTTAGAAGCATTGTAAGCTGGTTTCTGGATTTATACCAGGGACCAGATCCTCCGTGACAAGTGAAAAAGTATAATCATTTCATCCTGCAGTCTCCCTCCCAGCTGCAGCCTGGGTTCACCAGATAATCCTAGTTGATTCCAAATTTCTCTTTAACTGTATTAATCCAAGTGTATCATACCAATTAAACTAGATGATAAACAACATGCAGCTAAAAGAATATTTATGTTACTTATTATCTGGAACACTGCATCAAAAATTAAAATCATATTTAGAAAGTTCTGATAATCATCTAATTAAACTAGAGAGGCATTAATTAAAATAAATGATGTTGTATATCCTACATTAGCAAAATAAATGATGTTGTATTTCCTACATTAGAAAAATTCAAATTTCAAATTATTTTAATGAAAAACAAGTCTCTACAAATTATGGATTTTTTCTTATGAACAAAATCAATTAACTAGAAAGGAAAACAGCAATGGATCATGCAGGAAGATTTAGTCCCATTATTTCATTATCCCCATTAACTCTCTTGAAAACTACCTGCTGCACCCTTGCTCTGACACTGAATAATTACCTATTTGTCTTGAGAAAACAACGTAAGTTTGGTCAAGGAGGTGGACATAGGACTCTGCTGATCAAAAAACTTCTGTCAAACTCAGTGATTTTGTCTGCAGGAAGACGTTGTCTCGGTAATTTGTAGGAGCACAATGTGTTCAACTTAGCCATCCTGTGTCCAACAACAAAACCTCTAAAAGTGGTTTCTTCTCATTCCCTTTTCCTTGAAGTCCACGATCACAGTCAGGTGAGATATCTTTTACTTTTTCTACAATACCTGTTCTAATTTAATTCTTCAAATTATCTACTGCCTCAGGCACTTCAGAATAATAGTTTAATTTGTCCACGTTTTTAAACATATTCTTGCACTAAAACGAGGAAATAGTTGCATGCAAAGTAACTAAATCGCAAAGCTAATAGATTTGACGTGGCAAATTGTTCTTTAGCTCTAAATAAAACAACCACCAGTTCAGAGACATTTTTGCTGCACAGGAACGACGGGAGGGGCTGAGGTGAGGTAAGAATGAGCAAGAGGAACCCATTGTCAAAGTGACGCCATCGTTTTCAGAGTGGACTAGCTCTGCAATTCGCCCATGTTCAGTGGAGAGGTCTGTTTTAAGGAAGTGCAAGTTTTAGTACAGTTGAACAGGTCACACTCCCAGCATGTACGTCTGCAGGTTTGCACAACTGACGGTGGCTGTGCAGCTACAGGCGGTGCCGGAGTGCTCCCTGCCAGTGGTGAGTCCCACAGAGCAGCAGAGGCAGCAGCAGCAGCAGGACAAACACTAGGAGAATTCCAAGGCCAGCATGACAGCTGCATATTAACCTGCTGTGCTCAGCCTACACAGGGTCATAGCTATTGATTCACGGACAAACACATTCAATTTGATTGCTTTTAGATGCATCAGAGGCATGCGTTACTGCTCCTGGAATATTACTTTTTGCCCTTGCCACGCCAGACTTTCCTTCCTTTGTATTTCTTACAAATGATAGTGGCAAAGGGAAGGGTCAGGGAAACCAGATTCTTTCCATTAAAATACCAGGCTGTCTAAAATTGGCAATTTGCTAGGTTAACTTACTTGCGACATCTGACCCAGCTCCAGCTTCACTGACTCCCAAGCAAACCACAAGATCTCCAGCTATAGTTGGTACGAGGAACTGTTTTTTCAACTCATCAGAACCAAACCTGCAACAATATAATGAAAAAGATAGGATATTAAAAGCTTCTGAAGGTATTTATTTACAAATTAGTTACAAATTTTGTTCTACCCACACAGTGATCAATTTTCCTATGACTAGGTAAAACCTGTCCCAGAGCCAAAAGACAGAATAGATACCCTCCAAATCTATGATTCAGAGCCTTCACCAGAAGTGCAGCCACAATCATTTTAAACAAGGTTTTTACAAGTATTTGGGCATCTTACTCCCACAGAAACATGTGGTCTAGATGCCCAAAATCTGATCTTTATGACTCTTGTTTTGAGAGCTATCAGATCTAAATAAATGTGATCCCTGGGATCTCCCCTCAATGCTCCTGCACCAGCCTGCAGTCAGACAGGATGGAGGACCTGCTCTGCACATCTTCTCACTGTTGCACCAGCTCTTTGCCAGGTTTTAGCGGTGACTGAAAAGTTATGACATCTGATGGCCACCCTCTGCAAATATCTTTATTTACATTATTAATATTTCACATCTGCATTTAAATCACACAGTGAAATCCGTTAGCGCTTCTTCCCAGCCGTTCTTTTAGTCCCCACAAAAATAAAAAGGGAAACAGCAAACTGTTGACGGCATTTTAACACAAAAAATTCACTTGGCCGTATTTCAATTCAGTTAAGAGACACCCTCTTTTTTTCCAACGTTTAGCTGCTTTCATCGATTCAAAACATGGTCCATGTCATTTCACGGTTAATTTTGTCCTAATTAACATTCACCGATTTGGTCTTGCAGCGTGAATGGTGAGCTCGTGGTCTAGTTCTTGAACCTCTCTTGTGCTAGACTGGAAAATTCCTCGGGTCATGAGATGTCTCTTCCGTGAGCAGAAATCCATACAAGTCAAGTTCCTCCTCAGCCTCCTCTTCGGTATGAGGAGGTCAGCATCTCCACTCATCTCCTGAGGCTCGCTGGCTGCCTAAGCAGGCTGCAGTTACCTGGGCCCTCCTTTTACAACACTGTCCCGGTATTTCCAAAGGAGTGATGCCACTTTAGCTAAGGCTCTGTCTCTTCCCCTCCACTCCAACCCTGACACAAAACAGCCAAAGGACATGGGACTGCCAGAGAACAGACTGGGAGCTGGCAGGCACCTTCACTTTGTGCACATGGGGAGCTCAATTCCTAGTCCTGTCCCTGCTGATAATCATGGCAGCAATCCCAAATAAATGCAAGAAGCGAGCTTGGAGTGTTTACTCCTTCCTCCAGCATACTGGGACAAAGTCACCGTGTCTGTTATGCAGTGTACTTTTTTTTTTTTTTTCTTTTCCTTGGGACATGATCAAGTATGGCCAGCTGAACATTCATTAGATAAAAAAGCCCCAACCAACAACATGAAAAATCAGATTATGAGAGGAGCTAGCGGGATTTTTGGCAATGCTTTCTGATACTTAGAACATTGCTGACCTTTAGTTATTTCAACAGAGGATTTCCATGACAAAAGCTTTCCTCAGAATAATGTTTTTGGTTTGATATCTTTGTTTGTTTGGTTTAAGTTCCAGAAAACAGTTCAGCTCTTCCCAAAAATGAGGCTACAGAAGAAGTTATTTTGCAATTAAAAAAGAAGTCTGGCAACACTATCTTCCCAAGATGGGTCTTTATGCCCTGCAGGAAGGACATGCAGCCTAGCAAGCAGCTAGCTATTGTGTTAGAAATATGCTGTTTCTGTAAAATTCTACCCATTTTAAATGCATCCCAGAAAAATCTCAGGTTTGCATAAATGCAACACCCACTTCTTCCCAGTTTCACAGCTCCAGAATTAGAAAACTCCGTTCGCAATGAGATCATGCTCTGGCTCAAGACAGACCAGACTCTCTCTGCTTTCTGGGCCGGGGCCATACCCCACAGCATAGTTTCCCATGTGATTAACTGTGCAGCCTTAGCATCGCTTTAAAATATATTTTCATGCATGTGTGTATGTATACACACATACACACACGAGTCTGCAGTCAATAAACCAGAGCTCCTTGTTGATGCTGGGCAACCCAGAAGTCCAAAGTGTGAGATTCTGACACATTTAGAGTTGCACGAAAGTCCTTTCTTGCTCCACACTTTATAAGTAATGTTGGTGAAATGTCATGAATACAAACACAAAAATGTCAATGCTATACAATCTTGTAAGTGGTGGGTAAAAGGAAAATAAAACCATGGCAAAATACAGATGTAAGAACACCTCCTTGATCAGAACACAGTTCTGTTTATGTGCTCTGCCAATTAGAAATTTGAAGTCACCTTTATTCCTCTCAAATATATATAAAAATCTGGTTTCTGACAGGTTAGATTGCTACATTGAATGAAAATATGTCTATCATACATCACTATTCTGACTTAATTGGGCTGATAATCATCTCAGTAGAACTGCACATCTTACTCACTTTTGTTTCTTTTACTTCTGGGGAAAAAAGCTGAGCTGAAGTGAATTAAGTAAGGTAGTAAGGAAAGTTCTGAGTAGAACTGACAGATACACTAGTATGATACACTATTAAGTGCAAATTGAAATTCTGAATATGAACAGCTGCGGGCAGTTCTAACACGGCTCTCAGCATTTGATCAACTCAAGCTTTCTTGCACTGGAGCTCACACATTCGAGCACTATTCACCACCAAAGGAAAAAAAAAAAAGAAAAGTTTTCAGATGATCTATGCATTATTCTACACTATCTCAAAGATGACACAATAGTTTACTCATGGACTTCCTAGGAATATAAAGATGATTTCCTTTATGCAAAGAAGAGGGTAACTGACCTACTGTCACTTTCCTTCTTACATACTAGCAAAAGTTTAATGTCTCCCAATTCTCTTTCTGTTCTGCTCCTAGGCTCAAACTATTAATAACGCAGTAGCCTCGTGCCACGCTCTTGCTTCGGTGTAGTCCTGCATCCTACCATCTGATGTCCCAGTCCAGCTTAGCAGTACTCCTTGGATCTTCGAGATACAGGAAGAGCAGCATGAAAAAATGAAAGGGAAGCGATGCTCTTTACAGGCATAGAAAGGGCTAGAAATGCATGGTGAACAGCAGCAAGCACCCTTGGGCAGCATGGAAGCCTCATTAAGTTCAGTAATTTACATAAGCTGGATTTAAAAGACTCCACACTGCAATCAGCTTTCTCTCCTTGAGTCCCTATTTCAGTCAAGATAAGAAGACAGGCGAGTCTAAAAAACCCATATTTAGAAAACTTATTTACTTTTTGTGAAAGATAGCATAAGAAAAAAAGCAGTAAGAAAAGTGCTCTCTGGCTCCCAGTTTTTATCAAGCCTTTAAGCTTCAGTTATTTGAAGATTTTACAAAATAAATTGCTCACTTCGAGTTACTGCTACATTCTGAAAAGAATACAGATGAGAAGCCTGTATGAGACTACCTGATGGAGATGACTACCTCATGCAGATAGGTTTTGGTTAAGAATGATTATGTCAATCTTCTATTTATTTAGGAATGCATTTTGCACTAAAACGCAGGTATTGTAAAAGAGGAGTCATTAAAGATTACCCTCTTTAGATCATGCAGTTTTTAAGAGCTACTCCTGTGGCTGCTGTCCTGCTGCTACCACACCAGCTCTGGAGACCTCAAGGCTGCCCACCAGACAACCGGCCACCGTCGCATGGCCAGGCTGTCACCAGGAGCTGGAGAAACCTCACAGGTATAGGAACAGTGTGAAACTGTTCTGAGGAAAGCTACTTCAGAAGCAGCTGCTTGACTTCATATTGCCCCACCACATTGCTCTGGCCAGGTTAGACCCTCACAGGTATTCAAGCCCACAAAGCAGCACAGCTGGCTATGGATGTAACATAACTAGCCATCATGACAGCAATGCTTAATGATACTTTTTTTAACGATATGTTGAAAGCTGCATC
The DNA here is from genome assembly GCF_000690835.1 of Fulmarus glacialis. NCBI lineage: Eukaryota > Metazoa > Chordata > Aves > Procellariiformes > Procellariidae > Fulmarus > Fulmarus glacialis. The sequence continues at coordinate 36,762 of NW_009189475.1, forward strand.
TGTAACACTCTCCGCTCTGGCTCAGGGCAAGACCTGGCCTACCTTACGCGCACTATACAAATTAAGTACCGAATGTGAGAATGAGACAACTCGGGATGTCTGTTCTTGAAGAAGCACAAAACCAAGCTTCCCTCATGCTATGCCACTGGGAAAGCCACTCGGCTCTTGACTGACCTCTTCCCATTTTCACCCATTTCCCAACTGATCAAGTGAATGATCCTGCTTTTCAAAACTGCTGTTCTGATTGTCAGCTGCAGCCTCTCTCCTTTGCAGCAAACAGGAAAAAAGACAGTAAAACTAACTTTTTGGACATTAATTCGCAGGTATGCTGCTGTTCAGGGTGGAGAAAGAATCAGCGACGAGTAAACTGATGAAATAGAAAAGCACTCTCTTCCCACTAAATAATCATCATTATCCTCACTGTTTTCCTATAAATAATGGGGAGGGTGTGGGGGAGGAGGGGCGGGAAGAAAAGGAAAGTTTACTGCCTACTGCCGAGATAAAGGAGCTCTACGCTGATCTGGTATCGCTGGGGATGTGTCACCCTATAGGTTTGTCATTCACTGCCTCAGCTGAGAGCTGCTTTCTAGACTCTACTTCCAAGCATGAAAGCAAGTGAAGTATTGTATCTGAATGCATTTGAAAGACCTGACAGAGAGTTACGTTCAGAACCAGGGACATCAAAGGTCAAATCACTGCTGACAAAACATTATGCATTTAGTTCTCAAATTTAGGAAGTGCTATTGCTTCACTTAGAGGAATCTGGGAAAAGAAATGGAGCAGTCTGGGCATCTTCAAGTGAAACAAAACTATTTTCTCCTATATTTGTCTGTACAATAGAAATGCATATAAATCAAAATCTGCAGGGTTGCTTCCAAGTATGACCATGAATATAACTTTCTGAAGGTTGTAAAAAAAAAACCATAAAGAATGAAGTAAAAAAAGGCAGGAACAATGAACAGGCAAACTGATAGAGGTAACATTTTCAAATCTTATTGTTTATATCATTAAAACTGTTACTACAACATACTTGCCATTTAACTTTGAGTATCTCAAAGACCTTCATAAACTAAACCTTGCAACAGCTTGTCACTGAAGCAAAACACCCCTGGAAGTTGCAGAAACAGCATCAAGAGGCATCCTGACTCTAGACCTTTTAAGACTTTATTTTTCCAAAGTATGAAAATTTAAAAAGCTCTGTGTGTGTGAATATGTGTACTCATCTGTTCAAACTACCGCTCTGTCTATATATCTAATTGAAGGAACATCTCTAATTTATAGTGGCAAAGCATGTTCATGACGTATCACATTCACTGAGTTGGTTTGCAGGTGCTCGATGAATGCTGAATAAAGCCCAAAGTTCGGAAAGCCAACAAAGGGCTCCAGACTTCTTTTAAAAAGCTTTTTAGGGGATGATGGTCAATTCCCGTATTACTGTTTACTTTGTGCACTGCTGATGCATCATGTGTAACAATGCATAGTTAAGATGCAAAATTTGGATTATCTCTTTGAACTCGTTTAGGATCACCACAGTACACAGGTACCTTTAAAGAAACCATCCAGGCTGTGAATGCAATTCGAATCCATGACCCAGGACGAGCAGTTAGCCCTCCCACTACACTGCATGAAGTAAAGCTGCACCTGTGTTGCAACCAGCTTTCTCTTTTCATTACCAAGTTTCACTTTTACATCTTAAGAGTGGGACACTGTACTGTATCACTAGTCAGTGGAATTGACTTAAAAGTGGAGGAAAAGTTCACTAATACAGATGCAAATTCAATTACAGATTTCATCATGTTAACAACATTTTCACATTTACTTTCCAAGAACATCCACTTTAGGATTTCACTAGCACAAATGTATGTAGCTTCACTGCTTTACTACAGCAGAACAGAGTAGCAGAAGGCCAAAAAACTGCAATGGAACAAAATCCCGACTTCTTTTACCCACAGATTTTTTTAAACCCCTGGGAATAAAAGGCTGTCATGGGGGCAAGGTAGTATTCTCTGAAGTCTTTTAAAATACTAATTTTATTCTTGGTTGGACTATAACCAAGCTCCTGTTGCAACAGACACACTGAACTCCATGCTTTCAGCAAGCTTTTGGTGTATAACACAAAGGAGAAGAAAACTTTTAGAAAGATTTCCCTGGCTGAAGTCGCACATACCTAGCAGAAGGATAAATGGATGTCAAGGGAACAGAGCCTACATTCTACAGCGGATTTACAGGCATTTTCATTCAGGATGGGGGAAAAAACCCCACACCAACAAACAACCCAACCCTAAAATGCTCTTCCTATGCAAAAATTCCCCTCTTGTATATCTGTTTTGTGCAGAGAAATTCCTGACTTCATCATCAGTATCTGAATTTAATCCCCACCGCCACCTTCCAGAATTTTAGGCATATCCATATTCCAGGGGCAAACTGCTGGACCAGCCTGTCGCCTTCCTCTAGTTTTGCAAACTGCTGTTTTGATGCAGAATGTCTGTGAAACTATTACATGAAGAAGAAGTTGTAACTGACACTTTTATTGAGGGAGGAAAAAGAAAAAACAAAACAGATTCAGAAACTGATGGAGCCTGAATGATAGCAAGTGATAAAAGGGGAACACTGAAACAAGCAGAGGAGAAAAAGCAAAATGAGTAATTGCCTGGAATGGGCGTATTTAGGAAGCATGATACATGTGCTATAACTTTAGGACTTACACCACTTTTTATTTCTGAAAAGTCATAGTCAGCGAGGAGCACCTTGTAAAGCTGGAAAAAAGCAGGTAAATTATAAAATAGAATTAGACTGCCCTTAATCATTACAACTAAATGCATCCTTAGTATGAGTGCACTGGAATATCTGGCTAAGAAAAAACACAAACGTGAATAGAGGGATTCTGGAACTAAAATTGTTTTATTGGTTGTGGCACCAAGGTTCTGTGTTTGTAAACATATCACCTACTATTAAACAAGGCCTATGTTTTAATATATAATATTCTAACATTAAAACCAGAAAATTTATTTTCTCCAGTAAAACCAAACTGTCTGAGAGAGGTAGAGAGTAGGTTCCTTCCTCAAGCATTACTGAAGAGCAACTAGACAGTAAATCGGCACAGTAATGTTTTTTTCTACTCTTATACAGATTGGGTTTTAGGCCTAAACACATGACAATTTGGGTTTTAGGCTAAACCAAACTTTCTGAAAATTACCTTGTAAGAGCAGGAGTAGCCATGCCAGCTTGCACTCCAATAGCCATAGGAATACCTCCGCAGCGGATATTTCCCAGCTCTTCTGCCACTGCAATGTTATAGGAGAAGTCCAAGCCCATGCCGCCATATTCTGAGGAAAAAACAAATGTATGACACTCATGTTCTAGACTGGCATAAGCAACAAGGAAAAAAAAAATATTGCTACTGCAAGGACTTGCCAACTGCAATTTTACTGCTAATTTTTAAATATTTGACAATTATCAGCTTTCCTTTCAGAAAAGCGATGCCACACTATTCTTTACAAAACCTGAATTTAAAATTACACCTGCTCTAATTACCCGTGTGCACATCAGGTCACCTCTGAATACCCTAAGTAGCACCATTACTTTTCCTGGAAACAGCAGGAAAAAGCGACGTGCTGCTGACAACGACATCAGAAGGCAAAATTATTCTTTCTAACAGCAAGGTCATATGAACAAACCACCACAAGGTAAGAAGTGCTTTTATTTCTCCACGATAACGCCTGACACCCACTCTCACCCCCTGACGCACTCAAGCAGAGCTCATCTTTCTCACACGCAGCAGTCAAGTCAGCACAGAGCAAGACCACATGCAGGTCGTGTCCCTATGTTAAGTTACTGCCGTAGCTCAAAACCCACGTTAGACACAAGTACGATACCGAACACGCGTATTTTGTATCCTGGCACCTGGTCGGTGCAGTCATTAAAGCATTTTTCATTAGCAGGAGGCTGACGACCCGGGGCGCTGGCCAGGCGCCAGCACGGGATGTTCTTCCTCCCCACATTCCAACCCGCAAATTCAATTAAAGAGGGTATTATTCTTCACATTCTTCCCATGCCCAGCGCTGATAAACCCACCACGTACCGAAACACAGAAAAGGGCTACATCGCTATGATGGATGAGGTAATTTCTAGCTGTATTAAATAGTTTACAGTCCAAAGGAAATATGGTGAGAAGGAGAAGGCTACTGCTTGACGTCATTAGTTGACTGAGCAGCTTTGATTAGATAACGTTTTCCTCTTTTTTTTTTTTTTCCTCATTTGAAGACCAACTAAGAAAATTTCAAATAAATATATACAGTCCCCCACCCCTCACACACACAATAAGGGGCAGACAACCCTCTTCCATTTTCACTTGCTGACATCAAACACTATCTGAGCTCACCCCTCTACTAACCTGCTTTGAAGTTTTCAAAAAACACCACTAATTAAAAATCAAAACACCACAGTGCATATAAAAACAGGGCTTTGTGTGCTATCATCTGTTTCCTAAACCCATAGAAACTATCTTTGTACATCCTTTCTCTGCAAAGAGAAGGGAAGCCACAAATGGAAAAGGCTAAGCGTGAAGTTTAATTTTCAAATAATATTTCTCCTTAGGTCATCCTGAATGATCTGGATTGTCAGAATTACAAAATAGCTGCTTTTCCAAACTTTTACCTGAAAATAAAGCATGTTTCTAAAAAATATATATGAAATTCAAATTCATGCTGAGAGCTTAAGCAATACAGTGATGTGATAGTAATACGAGAATGTCTTTCGCATAATATATAATCCAATTCTCTTGTCTTAACAAAGGCCCCATCAATAAGTAAATGCTCTGAGGAAGTGTAAGGAATGTATATGCATGTAAAGGCAAAAGTTAAAGATATGTGGTATGAGAGAGTTTTTCCTAATTTTATATGAATCTGTACCAGAGTTATAATAGATAACTTCAGTTTTGGCACCACACAAATGCTTTCCATTTGATTTTTTTTTTTTTTTTAAAATCAGTCAATCATTTTATTGCCAAACTACAGTTATTACTAATTTTGTCTTTGGTTTTCTCTACCAAGCAGTTATATTCCTGTCTTTCACTTAATTTCACAAATCAAAACCTTAGTTTCTTGCTTTACCCAAAGCAACTTCACAAGAGAAATGCTATGCACAAAACTGACCCAAAGAAGGACCGTTTTATGCACATTCTTTGTTCGTACCACAATTCATTATATATAACTATATAACAGACTTGCCTTGCTCTCATTTGAGATTAGTTACTAAGTGGTACATTTTAAAAACAAAATGCTGCAAAAGGCCAGCTCTCAAAGTGATGACACTGAAGGAATTTCCTACAAAGGGAGGAAACGCATCAGAAGGAGGCGGCCGGAGCTGAGAAGGTGGCTGGGGGAAGCCCCACCAGGTGAAGAGATGATGCATTCTCCGAAGATTTTATAATTTGGGGTAGATAATGCAAGAGACAACCGCAGATGCAGCCAGGCAGGAAAGGCAGAAGCAAATGCTAAAAACATTAATCAGACAACACCTAACTTTTCATCAGTTCTGTGCCAGGAGCCAAGGAGAGTTTCATGGAGAAATGCGACTGGTTTGACAGATGATTATAGGAACGCCTCCTTTTGAGCCCAAAGTACTTGATCGAGACAGAGATTCCCTTGGCAGTGCAATCTGTGATTTGGGTAACTTATGCCATGGCTAAAGACAGTTGTGTCCCATCTGTCTGGGGAAGCGGATCCCTGCGCTGAGCCGCGCTGCCAGCAGCGTCACACGCAGTAAGAGCAGGCAGCACCGGCTCCGAGCACCGACGCAACTTTCTTTTTTCCCCAGCACAGGGTGGCAGCCTGGCTTTCGCAGCCCCGCTGCCGGCGCCCCAGCCAGCTCTTTTGGGGCTGGTCCGAGCACGTCACCCTGCGTGCCACGGGACTCAGCTCTTCAACTGAGAAAAAACCACCAGATCATTCTTATTTCCACCTGCTGCAGCGATGATGGCGAACGTTTTATGGAATGAAAGTTTAATTTTTATTTGGAGTCAGATTTACCCTTTTTGGAAGAACTCTTATTTGCAATAAGGGAGTAAGCTGGTGGTAGGAGGGTCGTGTTCGCCAGTCTCATCAACAAACACCTCCTGGAAGTATCTGCACAATAATGTAATGCTAATAAGTGAATACCATGCCTAATATAATTTTTGGTAAAAAATCCATAATGAAAGGAACCAAATCAGTTTCAGATTTGATTGTTTTTTTTAAAAAAAAAAAGAATAACAAGCTATATGTAAATATTCACATGTAAAACATTTCTAGGGTAAATGTTTCATTTAACTTTAAAATGAGATGAGTGACCTTTAGAGAATTGCTTGGCTACATTTCCATTTTTAATTTGCTAGAAATACTGAAAGAACAAAGCAAAGCAAAACTAGGCAGAAAGTCTAATGTACTAATGCTTTTACAATTCAAAACAGATAGAAAAAGGCAACTCTGCTGTATTCAAATTGTTACTATTTTGCTGGCAATAGCACAACTTCCAGCTGTTAAACGGCTTAATTTGATACCTTATCCATTGTTCGATTTCAGGTTCTTTTACAAAGAAATTAAATTATAAAGCCCTAAGCAAGAACAGTTGAACATGCAAATAGATAAAGATTCTGCACTGCAGACCATGGGCAGGACCCACGCTAGAGCAATGGAAAAGTGTGAGGAGGAAGGACCAGCAGAGAGGAGCTGCTATGAACTGACTGCAAGCCCCCATCCCCATCCTCCTGCGCCGCTCGGGGTGGGGAGGGAGGTGGATGACTCAGGAATGAAGGACTGAAGTCAAGCCTGGGAAGAAGGGGGAGAAGATGGGGGGGAACATGTTTCAATTTGCTTTTGTTTTTCACTACGCAAATCTATTTTAATTGGCAGCAAATTAAATTAATTTTCCCCAAGCTCTGCCCATGACAGTAACTGGTGACCAGTCTCCCTGACTTTATTTCGACAGCTGAGCCTTGCCATCGTATTGTCTCCCCTGTCCTGTTGAGGAGGGAGAGTGAGCGAGCAGGTGGGTGGGTGTCTGGCTGCTGGCCAAGGTGAACACACCACACCATGATCAGTATATTAAATGATTTTAAATTGGCTCTGTGCTTTTCTACTAACCACCACCGCTACATTATTTTAACCCGAGAGGGGAAAAAAACCCAAAAGCTCCTCATTTTATATAGACCAGCTTATTTCTACATGTTAAGTTTGTGATACTGCCAGTGGAGTGGGAGTCCAAGGAAAAACAGCAAGTTTTAAAAACCATAGTTTTTAAAAGATGCAGATGTACATTCTGCTAAATCTGATAATTTAGGTTATCCTGATAATTTAGGTTATCAGGACTTTTATAAATGGATATAGGCAGACAGCAAAGATGATGCCCAAAAATACAAACAAAAGAGCAAGACTATCTGATCTTCAGCTGCAACATGTCAAAACAGAAACACTGCCGAGAAGATCAGTTGGGAAAACAAAGGCAAAGAATATCTATGAAAAAGGACTTAAAAAGGCAAAGAAGAAGCTGAGATCTTTCATACAATCGTTTCATTTTTGTGAAGACCAACATGTTTCTTGTCACTTGTTCAGCTACAGGCTCCCCGTTCAAATATGACTCTGTTCAATGATGAGACAGGCTTGAAGTCTGTAGTCCAAGTTTTGTAAGAGTTTATTCTATGTGGGATTTGCTTCTGAACCCCATCTAACAGCTGTCAGTGGGAATGACAACATCCATGGTGAAAAGGGTCTGTAAGTGAGTTGAAGCAAAGAGAAACAGGGGGTCTTCAGGGCGTTTTAAGACTGTGAAGGAGCCTGGAAAAAGGAATGGTGAAAACACAATACGGCTGTATTGGTAACTCAATCTTAAATGTTTATATAATTTATCTTGTTTGTTTACAGAGCTTCCAAAGTTCACATAAAGTGTATCCACACCAAAGGAAATCACGCAGTATTATTTCTACTACTGGCACCTAACTCAGTGCAAGGAAAAAACAAACGTGTGCTCTTATTTCTAGTGACTAGAAAGACAAATAAAACATGAATCAACTCCCATTTTTAAGATAGGTCTGAGAGACTCCTAGATCTGACACCAAGATGACAGAGCTAATTGCCAGTTTTCATCATAGCCTACAATTTTAAATCAACAGAAGCAAAATTTAAGTGTTCAAACCTTACTCACCTGTCATAAATATAGTTCAAGGATTTCAACTCCAGAGGACTACACAGAGCCTTGAGGTTACATAATTGCAAACGTCACCAGGTAGGACAGTACAGAAATCCTACCATAATTCCTTTCCTACTCTTTACATAAAAGGAATTTAAAGAATTAACAAATGGTTACTCTCCGTGTTGTGCAATTTCCCACGAACCTATTCTGCAAAGTCTAGGCTGATCAAGCTCAGAACATACCTACTGCCTTCTTAGTCATTTGCTTCTTCCTGGATGCAGTGGAAAAAACTCTCATTTCATTTAACAGAAACACTGTGTGTCCATTTCAGCCTTGTTGAGATGAACACGTATTTTTTGGCTATTTCACCTGGATCAGTTCACCAAAAAAACGAAAAGGAAACAAAAAACCCTTGTACCAGATGCAAAGTTCCCCTTAACAGATTATCTTAGCCAGATGGATCAAATTCCCTCAGTTTGTCCCAAAGTAGGATGAATTATAGTGCTTTATATTTGTGTTTGGTTGATCTTAGAAAGATTACTACCACATACAGTACTTGATCTCTCACAGATACTCACTAGTTCATCCAAAAAAGACAAGGACCTCTTCTGCTAACCAAAGTTTTACTCAAAGTAATACTACTCTTGGGATCTAATATTCTTTGGAAAAGGAAAAATATGGATTGGCTACTCATTCCTTTTCAAATGTATACAGTTAGCAGCGTAAGTACAATCCCTGAGCAATTAACAGTGCAAATCGTGTGTTCCTGCAATACTCGTTGCTATGCAAGTCATCATGGTTGCTGTTTCAGAAACAAAATTTACTGAGATGAGTAAGGTGATCGGATCTGTCTAGCACGGTTTTAGATTAAGACAGAGCTACACTGGAAAATACAGGAGAAACTTCGCCCACAGTGTAAGGATAAAAAAACCCCTATAAAAACAACACAAGATGCCAAGTATGAAGGCAATGCCTGCCACGGAGCAGATAAATGCACCACACAGACCTGACCCTAGCCGAGGGCAGCATGGACACATCTAAAGAGGGTTCAAAGCTGTGTAGGACACTGCTTTAGAAAGCCAGAGCAGTATATTCTAAATCACCGGTTGACAACAGCTGCACTTGTTACCCTCTGACTTTCAAAAACCTCCCTCACAAATTTGTAAGTTTTCTTTATTTTCTAAATGGTTATACAGTGTCACCAAGTGCCATCTGAGTCAGCAATCACATCTTCATAAATCTTCAAACGCAGAAGGATATCAGACCTCTTCAAAAAAAAAAAAAAAAAAAAAAAATCACACAAACCCCCAAAGTTGTATACAAACAACGTTACGGGGATGGAAAAGCTAAGCTGCACATCACAATAGAATAAAGTGTCCACATGGCAACACAAGAAACATTAACAGTGTAAAAAGATGCAGTAGCCAAAAAACCAAGAAAGAAACAAGAAAATCCAAGATTGCGCACAGTCCCAAGCACCAGCTATTGCATCAGCTCCAACTCAGAGAAAAACTTTATGCAATCTCTGGTCACAGATTCCTCAGTTGTCTTCAGCCTGTTTTTAAACTGAGATTATTTTTCCCCCTCAGCTCTGACCCAACATCAATTCCACAGAAGCCTAGTTAAACCATCCTACAATTTTTTTCTTTACGGTTAAAAAGTACAGATCTCAATTATTGTACATTTGAAAATGTCAGTCAAACTAAATGCCACAGCATGAAGAAAACAAGAAAAAAACACATGGGAAAATGAGGTCAAGAGGTGTATAGGCTGAGTAAGTCACCTCCTGAGCTTCAATGGCAAAGCCATGCTACTTCTCATGGGGTTTCTCTTTAGGCAAGCTCATAAACAAGCCATAGCCTAGGTTTCAAGAATATCACCTCTGCAATCTCCCTGCTGCTTGAGGTCAGTCAATCAGCAACAACTGTCAACCTCCTTACATACACTGAACATATACATTCCTACAACCTGTTGCACGTTTGCCCGGTTTAAGCTTTGCTTATGGATGTTCAGTTTAATTCTCTGAGTCAGGCTTAGCCAGCAGGGAATACTGCTTCTCTCCAACTTGAAGGTTGCCACCCTTCCGAGGAACAGGCAAACATTGCATCAACATCCTTCGACACGGCGCGTCCCCGCTGCAGTCCTTCTGACACCCCCGTGAGTCAGCCCTCAGAGGCACCGAAGTCTGCCTTCAGACTCGATGAGGCATCTGTCAGCCCCATGTAAAATGTGCTCTTCCTCCCACTGCACAGCTGCTCAGCTAGCTTCTTTTAAATGTGTTCATTCATTTTGAACAGGTAATAAATCAATTAATCTCACACTTCTACAAGAATGAAGCAGGTACATCCTCTTTAGGTGCTGCTGGTGCTTCTATTCAGGACTCTTCCTCTCACGTGAACTACCACAGGCTGCTACGAAAAGCTCACGTTACTCTGTCTGATGGCAAATTTTCTCCAACAGCATCTGAAGCGTGAATATACAAATAGATATTATAAGGAATCTACAGTAACGTACTGTAGATTCAATGTCCCATAGGTGAACAGGGAAAGAAAATGGGAATAGACTTATCTATGGGTAACAGACAGAGAAGGCCCAAAGAACATTCTCCAGTTTAAGTACAACAGAGAGAAAAGATGAGTAACAGGACTGAATACAAGTATGTACATTTGTAAGGATTTTTTAAAAGCTGGATGAAAAGGGATCAAGATCTGAAATCAGAAGAAATTGTACTTGGTTTTGCAGCAAACCCTATGAGCAAAAAGCAGACTAATTACTTTCATTTCTTAAAGGCATCAGGATATAGAGTCAATATTAAAAAGATCCAGAGCTCATTCTGGCTCTTCTGAATTCCACATGAATAAATAATTAAACTGAAAAGCAATACTATGCGATTCAGGGATTGAACAGATTTATTACATTTGTTACTTCTTAAAATTTCTACACTAAGATTTAATACAAAGGCTGACTATTTATCAGCTGAAAGCTGTGTTTAACTTTCTTTCCTACAAGATCTTTTATTCCAGTCCAAGCTGATAAATAGCTTGTTGGAAATCCAGATTTGTCTGACATGGAAAACTTTAGCCACTTAGCTCAAGATGTCACACCCAAAGGCATAAATTTTACTAGAGCACAAGTTCCAAAACTTGCAGTCTCCAAATGAAGTTATAAACTGAGAATTAAAATTGTAGGGGAGAAATTTAACAAATGCTGGTTTTGAATAAATTCCAGAAAAAACTATTTCAGAATGCGTGCAGTGAGTAATTAAATGAACTTTGGACATGCTCCGGAGCTAGCCTGGCTAGCACACGGGTTTTAGTTCAGTAGCACAGAACTCTGAACAAAAACACACCACAGGAGGCTTCCACAGGAATTTCTGATCAGCACAGGCTTACAGGACCAAATTATTTTCCAGTGGCTGATCCCTTAAGTCCTTGAGAAGCTGGGCCAGATACTGGAAAAAAAACCATGCCATGCCATCCCAGAATACCTGTCACATTGCAGATCAACATATTCTTAGCACGGTCACAGCAAACAAATTATTAAAGGGACATCTATCAAATAATGCCACAGCTAGAAGCACACCCCTCTGTCATTAGGTAATTTCCTTGTTTGTAAGAATTAACAGGCAAAATTCTCTTCAGCTGGCAACGTCTGCACCCGCAGGCTGATGCAGCCATCAGCGCGGGCAGGGCTGGAACCGCCAGTTCCACAGCTCCGCGTCCCCAGCAGCTCCCAAGCCCTTGCCCGGTGGGCAGACTGTCGCGCTGCTGGAGCATCTCCAGATGTTTCTCTTCCCGAGTGCAGCAGAGGCCGAAGGAGAGCATCTTCTATGTTTTCTGATTGTGCAGTCTGATTGGTTTTGAAACTACTTTGAGTTAGGAAAAGCAAAGCAATAAAAGAGCATCCCTATTTCTGAGCAACAGACTGTGATTAGCTGTTTAAGAAAAAACCCAAATTCTCTGTTTTCCAGGAAGGGCCATGAGTTTGATCTCAGACTGGGGAAAAAAGTCAAATAAAAATGCAAAAATCTGAATCTTTTAATGACATGAAATTGCATTCGTTTGTCAGGTTGTTTTTTTTTTTCCCAAAAGACACACAAAGGAAATTTCCCAATAAAAAGCCCTTCTGGAATGAGAATAGAAGATTTTTCACAGTGTCAAAATAACGCACTTCCCTTCACTTTTCTCCAACAAAACAGATATTTCAGTAAAACAGACATGTTCCCATGCTTCCTCTATTCTTGATAATTTTAATGAAAAAACCATTTCATTGATAACTTGTATTTGGTTTAAGGAGTGAGGACAAACACTTTAAGCACTATTCTAGAGCTGAAAATACCGGGTTTAGTTCTTATTTTTGCCTTTGCCCTTTAAGATTTGTCAGCCATACCATATCATAAAACAGATTATCCCTCTCTATAAAAAAGCTAACACAGCAGGATTCTAATCTGAACTGCAATCTCCAATGTAAAATAATCCTACATCACTATTTTTATTTACGTTGAAGTTGGAAGGTGTGTCTTATATGTGGTACTGGCCACAAACAAAAGGATTTTCAGTATAGTGCAAAGCATGCCGGAAAGCCAATTCCCCATCCAAGACTTTGGTTCAAAAGAACTTTCTACTCAAAATGTTGTATTATTTCAATGAGCATTTCATCATCCCCTGTGCTATGCTCCAAGAAATTGTAATTTATTGGGTTATCTGTTTCTTCTTATTGATTTAGTTCTGAAATGAGTAACAAATCAGCACTCAAAACCATAAAAAGCAAGTTATTCCAAGGGGGAATGACAGCATCCGGCTGCAGAGCAGATACGATGATAATACAGTTTACTACTAAAAAACCCATCAAACTGCCTAATACACAATTATCTGACTGACACAATGAGGTCTGTAACACAGAAAACAACCTAGGACAAAAGGGAACAATGACGTGATTAAAGGTATCCATAGAAGAGTGAGATGCATTAAGAAAAAACGCACAAAACCCCCCACAAAATCCTTTCCACCTTCCCGGACTCCCAATCCTACCTGAATTATAATTAATGACCCTAAGTGTTTATGCACCTAATACTTTATGCACCCTTTTACTATACATTTTAACTGTAATTTTTTACAAGAGAAACTACCTTTAGCCATGGCAAATTAAGGTCTATAGTAAAAGTGCATTTGCACTACCGACTGTATAAACGCTGGCAGCTAAAGTCGGACCTCTCCCGACCGTGAGTCCTATCTCTGCTATTTACACACCATTTAGGAACCCGAGCAGGGACGTTCATACATTCAGCTACCACTCAGGAGCTCCAAGAACGTCAGAGGCTGGCTATTCATCTCAATCATTTGCTTTTTTATAAGTAGCTATATAACAAATTATATCCTAAATTCTTGTTCTTAAAATATCATACTAGAGCTACATAGCAATAAATGTGTTCTTCAAGAGAAGAATACCTTGAATACGTGGTCACATAGTAAATTTGCAAAGGAATTAAGTTTTATTGCATATGCTGTGTAATTCTGAAAGGGAAAGTATATTAAATCAACGTATATATTGTATATATTCATACTTATGGGATGACTCTGAAACTGAGGTTTAAATATTCACATCTGAAAATAAAAGCAGCAAAACAAGTTAATATATTTGGGGGAGGGGGTGGGGAAATCCTTCTTCCCAGAAATTAGGAAATTATTCCAGTAGATGTTTGAAAAATAATCTTAGAAGTACTGCCAAATACCGGAGTTATTATCTTCATGGCTTAATAATCTAGCCAATAACATACCTTCCTTTCAAATCAGAAGAAAAATACGAGTGAGGCTGGAGTCCTCTCCACCTCCCGAGGAGACAAGTGTTCCAGAGCCATCGTGCTTCCCCCATCTCTCCCACACACCTACAAGTAGATGGAAACTGGGGAGGAAGGGTGAGAGAAAGGTAGCTTTTTCACGAAGGAAAAAGCACTTGCCAAAACTACATATTATTACTTTTTTTTTTTAGTTGGTCTTGTACTGTGCACATTCCATTAGATCCATCTAATTGCAAACAATTTTAAAAACATGATAGGCTTGGCAACCATCCATCAGATACCAGGGATTTATTATAGTGTTGTGTGTACTATTTCTAAATGAGTAACTAAAACATCTGAAATAATGAAGAAAATCCCAGTCAATTTATTGGTACGTAGGTGTAAGAATCTCCAGAAACAGAACACACAATTATAAAATTACGTTAATATATTAAGGCTTTTCGGCATGTGCTTTGAGAGTTACATTCCCTTCCATCTCATAAAAGGCATTATTTTAGAAACACATCCAACAGTCACAAAAATATTTGCCTGCTTTTCACGTGCCTCCATCCATCCAGCTGTAACACGACAGGCTTCTGCGGCCACGAGAGCCTGCTGAGCCACCCAGGGCTGTAAGAAGGGGAAGTGAAGAGGGTTTCATTACCACCGGCACCTTTTATCATGGTTAGATGGCTCACTGCGTGGCCACTCTACTACTTGTTTTCCCACAGTCTCCTAGACACTCTTTCTGTTCAGAGAGATAAATATCTTCCACCACCTTCCTGTTAGTCTTAAGCCAGATCTCCAAAGCGCTGGCTGATCAGCTTTCCAGTATTTCAGAGGCACCCTAAAGAGGTGCTGGGCTGAACTTGTTTGCTCATTTACAGGCAGGGCATGACACGGGAGGTGGCTGGGCATGCAGCGATCATCCCTCCGAGCCACACGAGGAGCCCGTCGCTGCTGGACCTTTGGAGTTCACCTGCAGCTGAGGTGCTGCGGGCTGTCCGCATTGCTCAGCAGAGGCAGCGGATGCGCAGATGTCTGCCCTGGAACGGCTCCGGCTTAAAGATGCTTTTCCAGTACAAAGCTTGTATCTCACACCCATGGAAAAACGCAGCAAGTTCGACGCCTCTGCACACCCTTAGTCTGGTGGAGACACCAAACCCACACCGACTCCAGACTGTCTTCATAAACTACCCAAGAGCCAGATCAGTTGTTCAAGTTTGTGAAGCAGCTTCTTCAGCAACGTTAGCATGATCAAAGTCCAGAACTAGATGCAGAAGCAGCAAAGTGATGTATAAGCAGCCACAGATTTTAATCAGTGACCCATTCTGAAGCTTCTGCAATGTCTCACGCAAAATTATAATAGATGTATTAAAACTCATAAGCTTCACAATGTTGAGCATTCTGCATATCCTTTCAGTGCTGCATTATTATCATGTTTTCTCTCCTTTTTTTAAGGACTACAACTATTTTCTAACTCATTATGCTTAAGGAAAAGCCAGTTTATAGCATCTCTCAGCATTAGGTAGTCCCAAATTGAGTGATTCTGGCAACTCTAAATTAACAGCAAACAAAGCAGCAGTGACTGTGCCTCTTTCTCCCAACTACATCATTATACTGAACCATGAAGAATGAGAAAGTCCACACCAAAACCATCAATTTATGCCCAACTCTCACTGTATGTTTAAAATAGTTGAGGAAGGAACAAAACCATTGTTCATTGAATACTGAATGGCCTCAAAATTAGCAGTAAGGTTTAAGACCATGCTATACTTCACTGAAACAATGAAAAGTTACATGAACTATTCCTCAAATGTAAAGCTTAAATTCTCTTTCCATTAAAAAAAAAAAAAGAGGGGGGGAGGCAGGGGAAGAAATGAGATAAGTTTTTCTATCTGGAAAAGATCACAGCATCTCCTAGGCTACAGCCTCACCACTTCAAGTCAAGGGACGTAAAACAAGTCAAACATGAATTGATGCCTATCTTCTTCCTCCAAAAAAAAACCAACCCAGAAACAAAGGAAAAAAATGGCTTATTTATTTTGCTCACATTTATGCAAACATGGCAACTGTAATGACTGAGCTACAGATTTTCTGTTTTTCTTACAACACCAAGTGTTGGTTAAGAGTCTTTTCTTGTTTGAAATCCTTCTCACATTGTGACTGTGGCTAATGCTGTTTTCTAAATTTTAGAGTAGCACTGATAAAGTATGGACAAAACTGAGTGATTAATTAAAGCAAGACATGAAAAATGCACCAAATACAAACTCACCTAAACAGCATGCTAAAACACAGACCTTAGCAATAACACTTTCAAACCAAGCCAAGTCACTATTCTCTGCATTTTAAGGAAATTTCTTTACACAAAAGAATCAGATACATTTCGTTATTGCACAGATTCTTCTTATGTGTTAAAAGTATTGCCATGAAGAGAAGAAGAAAAAAACAACCCAAACACAAAAGAAACCCCAACCTATTACCATTTTAGGGAAATTCCTGTGTTCGGAGCTCTGCTGCTGCAGACTGAGGTTACCCTGGCTAATGTTTTACCACTAGAAAACGTCTCCCACTTACAATTTAATTGCAATTCACTCTGCAAGATTTGGCTTGCTAAAAGATTAGCAAGATCAACACAAGATTTTGTGTTGGAGTGGTTAGTGCTGTTGGAGTCCTGCTTAATCCAGCCCTGCAAGTTGAAAAGACGTGTGCAGCCTGTCAGCTTCCAGAAAAATTAGTCTTAAGGCTAAATAACTTTGAGCAAAATAGAAAAAAAACTACCAAACTTTATTATATTAGAATGAAGAGCTTTAAGGAACTGGTTACTCTTATTCGGAGACGAGTATGGATAATCAAACAACACATCTTGATACGATTTTTATTTTTCTTCCAGTTGTTTTCCATCTCTCAGTCTGTCCTTCCATGCTGACTTTCCAGACTAGGATGAGTCTTCAGACAAATCCTGTCCTCTGGTTTGTGTTTCCCATCCTGACCTGGGATGAAACTGCTTCCTAATTTCTCCCTCGTTGAAAGGTCTTAATCAGCGTAAACCCAGCTTTGGGCGCTGTGCATCACCCAGCCCTGTTCCTCACGCTAGTGAAGATTTATCTTCTTTTTTGCCACATTCAGGATGCTTTTGGAATATCCTAGCGAGATGAATGGGCATTGCTGAACTGATTGTTTTGTTGATTACAAACACAGAAAAGATGGAAAAAACCAAAAAAAATTCGTACAGATTTTACAGCTGGAGCAGGAGACCTCTCTGTTTAGCCTGCCAGCAATGGAGAATGTGCGACAACAAGGTTATACGAGAACTAATCATATTGGAATTTCATTATCCCTAATGTTTCCCTGTTGACTCATTTTTTCCCTTCTTTCCCCCTCCCCCCCCTGCCCCCCC
>NW_009189476.1:0-15007 GCF_000690835.1 Fulmarus glacialis
TAAATCACAACAGACCCCCAAAGCAGACATTTACTGTCCCTCACACCTGAAACATGACTGATTACTGTGTACCTTTAGAGATTCATAGCGAAAACACTCCTCTCTCACTCGCTGCTGGAAAGAAAATGTTTTTTGAAAGCTGTCCGTGTCATTTGATAGTGTCCAGTTTTTCCACTGAGAAAAGCAAAACCCGAAACCTACACGATGGTTCAGTTTTTCCCTTGGCAAAACCCAGCAAAATGCTGCTCAGCATATATATACACCTCTTGCTGCTGCTTCTGAAATCTGTCACGGATTAACGCAGTGATGCCAGCAGGCGGCCAGAGCAAGGCACAATCCAAGGCCACCTAAGTGTCATTTGCAGGGGAATACCTGAGGCCATGGCAGAAATCGCATGCAAGTTTTGATCCAGCTATAAATATTTGCGATGTTGCAGCATGTTGGCGTCCCACTGGAGCCCCCACCTCTAGGGAGAGAGGGACACCACCACATTGCAAGAAGTCATCCCTGTCACTCACAACTGAAAAATAGCCATCTAAAAGTTAGTTTAAGTTGAAACTTTCAGTCTCTGCTGTAGTCAATGGAGAGAGAAATTGGCACCTATGGAGGGCTATTCATCCCATCCCAAGATAGCTATCTGAGATGGGTAGGGTGAATTGATGCTGAAGGTGCCAGTATCTTTCGACAGGGACTATAAAAGGAGCCTAGATGATTATCTTGGACTAGACACCTAACTTTTAGGCAGAGTCAGTTAAGGTGAATCTTTGTTGAACTGAAATCAGTGGTGGGTTTGCCTTTGCCTTCAGTGGGGCCAGGTTTTCACCACAGCAATCTGAGGAGATTAGAAAAGAAAAACAGAAAAGGGAAACACATCTATAAGGGAATGAAATATTTATTTCCCCCTATTCACAGAGAGCAATTAAGATATAAAGAGATTAGGGGAATTCTTCACAGACACGAAGTGGGCTTGTATTGAACAAGAAAGGAAGCTTTAGAGTCTGCATGCACAACTTGAGCTATCAGCCACCCCACCTTGCTCCCAGGAAAAGCATCATGCAAATTTTAAGAGGAAGGAATCGCGGTAGACATGCCATCTGGGAGGATGATGGACAACAAGCTGACTAGGAATAAATAGCAAAATATAATAAATTCCAAACCGTGCCAACAGCAACTGTTGTGCTATGAATTAACAGTGCTATTAAATGTTTACGCACACACTTCTGTCAGCACCTGTCAGCATTTATGCAATACATACGTTGGCAAATCTGTATTACGTTATTTCTTGCAACTGATCTGCATTAATACTGCCCGTGCACATGTTCAAGCAAATTGCTACACTTCTTTTTGACCTATCCATGTGCAAAAGGTGCAGCAGTTCACAGTATTTTATGCCTATGCAGCAAATTACGGTTTTATGTGCTAGGCAGCAGAGCAAGGCTGGGGGATAGGGGGCAGCAAAGGAAAAAGAAAGAGGAGAGGGAAGAACAAGGGACCTGGAAAGCCCTGACCGGGGCAGGAGGATGCCCAAGGAGACGGTGGTGGGCTTAGGGCAAAGCTGGGTTCACCCCAAACCCGGCCAGAGAAGGGGAGTCACACAATAAGCCTTCCTGAGGAGGAAGAAGGGCGGGGAGGAGCCTCAAAATATGGTCCTAAGCTGCAGCCCCAACAGAAAGGACAAATCATTTGGCCAGGGCTCTTGCTAAAATTGTGCTGCAGAGAACACAGTTATGCTATAGCCAGTAAGATGGACTGCAGTGCTCCCTGCACCCAGGTACTGAAATTAACTTTCCCCCTTTGATTCCTTCTTTTTGCTCCTTCCTCCCTTCCCCCAGCCCCGAGTGCAGTAGCTGGGGTGGAGGAGATAAAAATGTATAATTAAGGGAGTTGCCACTTGCTAAAGCTGGAGACCGCTCAAGCAAAAGACAGGGTTTGTGGTGACAGAGCTAAATCTGGGACCCACCAATTGTTGCTAATGATGAGAGCCTGTGGTTACTGTGCCACCCAGGCAGAATTGGTGGAAAGACAGGCTTGTTATTGCAAAAGGAGCATTTGTGCCCCACCTCTCCTCTGTGCAAGCGGATTTCTAAGGCTTGCAAACATGGGATGTTTGCAGGGCTTTGGGACCAACTGCACGGATGCAGGCAGAGCAGTGGGAACTGAAACGATGTCCAGCAATGCAAGACGGTGCTTGATATGACCACTGCATGTGGACTTCCTACCTCCCTGGCCAGGTTTAACCTGTGCATGGGTCTTAGGCCAGGGGGACACACGCTGCAGAAGAGGAGGAGACATACAGTGCCTTCCAGGGCTGCTGCAAGACTTGTGAACAGTTCCTGTTCTCTCTCTCCCTGTGTTTGTGCATAGAGACCGTGAACTTTTGTCTTTTTACCCTCAATTTATTTGAAGTACCAAAAAGAAGCAGCCAAAACAGTAATTTAAAAGAGCAGACCTTCAGAGTTGCTCCTCTTGGCCTGATAGAGAGAAATTTTTGTTGAAACTGAAGCCACAGAAGAATCCAAACCCTGGTGTGAACTGCAGCAAGACACAGGACATAGGCAGAGTTAGCTGATGTTCCTGCCAGTTGTGTGCCACATAATACCCCATCCAGCTCACCTTGAACTCTTGAGCTGCAAAGGCCATTTGTACTTAGCAAAATCAGAAGGCCCAAGGAAATCCAAAAATGCATAAGGATATTGTATTGCCTTTTTTCCTTGTGAATTAAACAGAATTCGAAGAGAGCAGGGAGTGAAAGCACTCACCCTGGCCATACCTACCCTCAGTCAACCACATTCATTCGTCAACTATTTTCCTATGCCTTTAAAAACACATGATTTTGATTCAAACTAAAGAAGGGCTTTTATACTTCACATTGGAATTGACATGACAAGCGATTAGCAGGTCATCAAGAATAACACTTTTCTTAATAATACTAATAAAAAGAGAGATATTTTTAATGCAGTTCATAGGATTAATAATTGCCATTCTGATAGAGTCAGAATTTCCAGCATGAGCCATTCCCTCCATAGCCACAGGTGCAGATGGATGAAGCAGCTCAGACAAGCTGAAGTTGATCACATTTTCCATGTAAAAGGACACAGTAATTACAACTGATGAGGGTGCTGGAGCCAAAACTCTGGGTCTTGGTAGGGAAAAAAACCAGATTCATAATCAACAGGGGTAGCCACAGGAGAAGTTTTAAAATCCTAATTTAAAAACACTTAGCAGTAGCATGCTATGCTCCTACAATTACTGAGTACTAGGACATTAGAGGAGAGGTAATAAGCGTCCCTGGAAAGTGCTGCTATACAGGGCAACTCTTCAGCTTTACTGGGATTTCCAGTGCTCACGCATCTGAAACTCATGTTTTTTCTTCTATTTAAGGAAGGCACTGAGTATTTTAGTGCATCTCCAAGATTAAGTGGAAGAGTGAAGAGGTTGCTGTTTAAGATTCAGTTTTGGGGACTGAAGTCAGGCTGTAGGGATAACAGCTCTATGTCCCCATCCTGGAGTTAGAACACCCTTGCAAAATAGAAACATTAAGTTTAATAATACGAGAGTGCATTTGTGTCTTTAAATAGCATTTGCTTTGCTGAAAAGGATGCAAAGATCTTGTCTTGCTGAATAGTAAATCGACGGCACTTAAACACTGAGTTTCCAAATGAGTTCAACCTCCAGTTTGCAGAGCAGCTTTGTACCACAGACTGATTTTTGTTTGTCTAAATGAGTGCTAAGATCCTTGGAAATCTTTACTCCTGGTTGTGGGTTCTGCGTACTTTAAAACATGCCCTTGGTCTCTTCTAACACACTGAACCCCGAGGAGAAATACCAGTAGGGTTAGAAACCACCACCAGATATATTTTGAGCTTGATTGCCTGTATTATCTTAACACCCTATTGCTCCAAAACCTCTGAAAACTACATATCTCATCTTTCTATTGTTATTACACCCAAAGGATATGTCTACACCGCAGCGTTGAGATGCCCATGCCAGCTTTCAACAAGCTCGCTCTGGTACTGGAAGCAGGCTAGCTGCAGCAGCACTGAGCAAATTTCCTCTGCAGGCTAATTTACCCGGCTTCTCCTGCCCCGCTGAAGGTGGCTGCGAAAGAAAGCAACGTGATCTTGGCTTGACTCTTCTGGCAACACACAAATGCAACAGGGCAACCACTCCCGATTAGCTCGCTCCCACACCATCTGTTTTCCAAGGCTACATGGACTTTCTGGCACAGAGATTCCTGTTTGAGGATACGAGCTTGTGTACAACAGTTTACCATAACCAGCAAAGCCGAGCTGACACTCCCTCCCTCAGAGACAGCAACAGTTTTTTGCTTTTTTTTTTCTTGGTAACCCTTTGCCTATTTTGCATCGCTGGGTACCACGCTGGTATCACATTGCAGGGGGGCAACTGCTGAGATTTCTGCATTCAAGGCAGGTTTGTTGGCACAGAGTGGATCATCTCGTGGGTACGAGACATCATGGCCAAGCAGACACGGGAAGGAAAAGCTGGTCCCTGAAATCACAGTGGGTTTCAGGCCACTCTGCAACAGCCTCTTTTAGCCTTTAGATGAGAGGCAGCGCTGAAGCCTCACCAGGCTGCAGGGCGAGAGGAGCGAGGAATCGCAGATCCTCCAGTGCTGCCCAGGAAGGCACAGCCCAAGGCAGGAGGGCTGCATGGCCCTTCTCCTCACACTCCTTCCTCGGTCTGGCAGCGACGGAGCAGCCCTAACACAATGCAGAACCCAGGCCAAAACCCATAGCCACTCTGTCTGTCTAACTCTGTCTGGCAGTGGTGCAGTACATTATTACCTTCTGTAATTCCCCCAAGTTATTTAGGGCTGTCTCCTTATTATCTCGATATCTTGGCTCCCATAATAATTACAGACCCAGTTTTACAAGGGCAATTTTTTTTTTCTTGATTAGTTTCCAGGATTCTGTTGTTGCATCAAAGCTGTGCTAGTTTTTGTGTATTCCTGACAGATGTCTACTGGGGGAATTACAGAACGGGCATGCAAAGAGGAAACCATCTACGGTGAGATTAAGGAAACAAAGAACAGTTCTGTGAATTAAAAAAAAAAAAAAAAAAGGCATTTCTCACGCACGTGAGCATATGCACACACGGCTGGTCAGATGAACGCACACATGCTTTGGCACTTGAATTTCTGTTGTTTCTCCCTGCTTTCGCCCGTCCAGAGCACGGCATGTTGCAGAAGTGCTGTAAGAACATCCTCTCATCTATGCAAGTGTAAGGAAGAATTAAACAGAATTTGCCACATCTAATTTCTTACTATTTCTGCTGAAACTCATTGTCTGTAGCCAAAGCTCTCAAAGCCCTTTATAAAGGAGCTGGTTGCTAATTACACTTTTCATGGAAAGGAAACTTTGGTGAAAAGTAATGAAGTGGCTAGCTAAAAGCAACTTGGGAACCAGCGGCTGAGCTAGGAAAAAAGCAGAGATCTGCAGCATCCTTCCATCTTCACCACAAGCTCACATGAGTATTTGCTCTTCTCTAAACTCAGCCTGTGCCCCTGCTGCCTGTGCCACAAAGTCCTCTGTGGATCTGCTGCACCTTTGCTTGCTGCGTGCCTTCATTTTGCATGCAGGTTTTGGCCAAACATAAACAACAACAACAAAACACCCTGGTTATTTGTACTACACTGGTGCCTAAAAAAATACTAATTATGTATAACAGAGCAGTGCCTGCAGGCCTCAGGTGAGACTGGCACCTCATTGTGCTAGGTGTTACACAAAACAGATTATAAAAAGATGGTCCCTGCCCTGAAGAGCTTACAGTCTAATTATGCAAGAGGAGTGGGTGGAAACAAGTTCAGAGAGATAGAGTAACTGATTCAATATCTCCCAAAGCAGAGCTAGCTAACAGTTTCCTGGCCTCTGAACTAGTGCCTAAACCACACAGATTCCCTCAAAACATGAGGGTCTTCGTACTGTCTGTTGGCTTCTGCCTTGAGGCTCCAAAGCAGTTGGCAAAGGCAACAACTCCATGGTTCTGAAGTGGCCTTGGAAAGTGCCTCCGGTCTCTATTGCTTACACAGAGAGGTCAGGTCCCAAGCAGGGGTGCCTGAAGCTCGACAGTGAAAACAGCCCCGGTGCCACCAGGAACCGTGCCTGCAATCACCATTTTCAGCAGCGAGCGACCCCTCTGCCTGGTTGTCTGCTTCAGCAAAGGGTGCTTCATGGAAGCATGATTTTAGCCTCTACCAAAGGCAGAGGATTGGACTTGTTGGACAAAAAGCTCAATCTGGAATGGCAAATCCTGTATATTAAGGGTTGGCGATGAGTAGATCAAACCGTGTGTCAAATAAATCACCCACTCAGTCCAGAACCATACATGAAAATACAATTAGAGATTAGTCCATAGAGTGCATAACTGGCAATACGTCAGCTACAAATCATTTTAAAAGCATGTAGCTGATCTAGTCTCCTTAATTCCTTGAGTTGTTGATTCCAATTATCAGCAGCCAAGTAGCAAAAGGTTTTTTATCCCAGAAGATTTCTTTCTTTTGGATACAATAAAAGTCAATTTATTCGATGATTACTAGGACACGGGCAGTTAATAGGTTGTGTCTGTTCTTTCTCCCCTCAGATACTTCAGAGTGGATCCATTAACACATTTACAGACTAGACTTAAACAATAATAGTGCTGCTTCTTCTCTGGGGGTAACCAAACCAACCCACTTTTTGTACGGGGCTCTGGGATGTTTTTTACTATTACAGCTCCAGAGGAATTTACGTAATTGGTTATGAATAATTCGTAACTTGTCTAAGAGTCTCCATGTAGCTATCTGATTTACTACAGCTTCCCACTCCAGAACCAGCAGAAGATTTTAATACAGTTTTTAATTGCAAGATCATAATTTAAGTATATCAATGCTGCCTAATGTAGATGGGAATTGAGATGAACTCCTCTCCATGGCCTCCCCCTCTACCTGGTATCTGGCTATAGGAAGACTTGCAAGGCCCTGGGAAAGCTGCTGAGATCACCTGCAAGGCAGGGAGCAAACACCACAGTCTTCAGTGCAGACCTCTCGTTCCCTCCATTACATGCTTGCCTCCAAATTATTTGCTTTTTGCAGGGAGGAAGCCCTCATGGTTTAAGCATTAGCCTTCTGCTAGAGATGTCTTTGTTCAATTGATATCTCTGCGCACCTTTGTTCACTCCTTTAGTCTGACCATAAAAGCAGTAATACATCCCTCTCCTTGGGCAAGGCTGCTGGAACGTAGGCAGGCAGTACTCCAGGGATGGTTGCATATTCTAGGACCAGGTTTATGGGGAAAACAAATTACCTTCATCAGGGCTGAGGTGCTGGGGGGAAATGACACGCAATGCCGAAGACTTGGATTTTGAAAAAGCAATATGTGCACCTAGGCATCAAGCATTGCTTCTAAGCACTCTCTTTTGGAAATTTGTCCCTGTCATGCAGGTGAGGATAGATATAATAATCTGATTTTGCATAGGTACAAATAAGTCTCTTGCCTGTACAAAACTCAGAGATCAATGCCAGTGACTGAGATGGTGTGTAGGAGAGCCAGCTTGAACACTGGTGAAATAAACTAGGAGAGCCCCTGCGCAAAGGAGACCTACGGCCTCTGGGTGCACACCTTGGCCTGAGTGCTAGTTCCCACCAGGGTTTTACTGTGGTTTGTGTATCCCTCTGGTCTGTGCCCCTGGGGATGCTCTGGTACCTTGCTGTTGAGGTTCAGACGGGAGACCTTGAGCTGGATCTGGGCAGTTGCCTTTGCCCAGGGACCCCATCTCACAGAACCTGCAGGAACTAGCTTTCTTCCGAAACCTCCATCCAGTTTGGAAGAAATCAGCCATCAGATCCAAAGTCACTGAGCACCACAGACTGACTGCACTGGCTCTATTTGCTGAGAAAATGGCACTAAAAAAAGATTCCACGTTTTCACTCAGTTGGAAGAAAGTAAAAAGCGCAGGACTGCAACAAACTTTCTCTCATTTTTTCCCAATATGATGCTTTTGCTTCAGCAAATGGAATTTAGGACTGGGTCACTGAATCAAATCGTTTGCTCCCACAGGAAGCCTCTCCATGTAACCCATTTAATTATTAATATTTCCGCCCCCCAGTTCAACAAAACCATGGGAGCACTTCTGAATTTGTTTAACTTAAAGCATTCTAATTTTCAACTGACTCCAATGGGCATTTTATAAGACAAAGGACAGGCTGATGTGCCTTACAAAATGTTGGTTTAATAAAAGATGCTATAGCTTTTTCTACAAATTTCACTATGCAAAGGGTAAATAATTGCTTAAACTCAGTCTTTAGTCAAGAGAGCATAAGCTTCATTGAGGCAACTCCCCAGTGAGACTTAAGCATATGCTTAAACGCATCCTCTGAATTGGGAACAGAACAACCAATTTGCCTTTGCTATGATAGGTCCTTTACTGTATTTTTTTTCTTCAGTTAACACTTTCTTTTAAAAAAATCAATCCCATCAAACTACTAAAAAAGCCACCTCACTTCCTTCAAGTTTCTTCCCAGCATTTATAAAAAAGATGGTTTATTGTCCTGAAACCAAAACCATTACAGCCTGTCAAAACCTTTCTGTAAGGCGGCAGCTAGCTGAATAATACATTTCACATTAAATTACACAACTGTGTCATCAGGCTAACATTAAAGGTAAGTCATTAATAAAAAGAGAAAATAAAGTGGTCCTTAATTATACAAGACATTAAAAGTCTGAGTGTTTTGCTTCTACGGCACACTCGCTTTGTGAGAATAAACGTTTTAAGACCAGTGTGAACTTTTCTCTGTGGAAATTACAGCTCAAAGATAATCCCTTACACCTGCTAATGCAGCTCATTGCTGTGAGATGTGTCCTTATGCACCTTCTGACTTCTTGGTGCTAGTCCTGCAGATGAGTCAGTTTGCAAATCCTTGGCTCACACACACAGTTTTTGCTTTTGTTTTGTTATTTATGGGGGACATTTTCAAAAGACTCGGGTGAAAGCACTTAATAGCTAAACCCCATTGATTTTCTGTAAAAATAGGGCATCTTGGTGCTTTTGACAAACATCTGAATACACTTTGGAAATTGGAGCCTAACAGGATAAAGCCAAAGGAGCGTAGAGGGAATCCAGGCAACGAAACCTCAGCATTCAGGGCCAGGCGTAGCCGTAACAAGGATGGTGGCAGGGGGAGAGGGGCACTTGCAAGCACACGACCACTTCTGCATCAGCAGAGGACGAGAGGCACACTGGCCCTCCAGCTCCCCAGTTCCCAGGTAAATCCACACCCGGGAGTCCCCACACTTCAATAACACAAATCATGTGGGGACAGGGTGTCTTCTGCAAATGTCCATAAGTAATACTTTCTTTACCTTGCAACTAAAAGCAGAAACTCCTTGGAGCCTGAACTCCTATAGGAAAACTACAGATTTAAGGCTTTTGGGGACCGTCACCATTTTTGCCTGCAAAATACCTTTTACCAGCAGAAAAGAAATCCTCTCTTTTCTTTATACACCTTCCTGGCTCCTCCTTTACCCTGCAGCCTCCAGAAATGCAAAGCTACCATTTTGAGAATACACGTCCTTTATCATTCCTCATCGACCGAGCCAGCCTTGCCTTGTGGAACAGGACTAAGAGAGGCACCTTTTTTGGTGGCTCACTGGGAATCCCTGAGGTACACCTGCAAGCCTGAGCTAACTAGTGAGCTTTCTAGCAGGAGCCGTAACATACTTCTGCTCATGGTTTGATGCAGAGCAAGCCATGGACAGCACTCATCAGATGTCCACAGTCGCCATCATTTGGTAGCTGCAGAGTGTTGAGTAGGAGTGTGCTGAAGTAAAGGTTTAGGAAAAGAAGGGTTAAGGGCACAAAGGAATATCCGTGACATGCTTGTACTAACGATAATCCTTCTCTGCCCACAGAACCAGGGTTAAGTGGAGTAATTTTGTATTAGCCTGCTTTTGAGGACTTGAGTCAGGTAGGCTGTGGATCCTTCCCCTGCGGGGAGTGGAGCCCGAGTTCTCCAACAGAAACAAATTAGAAGGAAAATTTCCAAGGAAACATGAGAGGCTGTGAAAAGTGTTGGTTTGTGTGGAAAATTTTTGCCCTATTTTTCCTGAAAAACTAAATGCCTAAAAACAAAAGTATTTTGGCCAACCCCCTGAGTTTTTCAGTATTTGAATTTCTGAACTGTAAAAAAAGAACTTTTCTTGGGAACCGTAGATCAAAAAAATCCCCCTGAAATGAATTTCCTTTTAGTTTTCATTTAAATTGTCTGATTTATTATGGCACTAATTCTAGCTTTTTTCTTTTTTTAAAGAAACAAACTATTCAGCATTGCAGTTATACCAAGATTCAGAAGACCTCTGTGTTGTGGATACAGCCTTTCATCAAGTAGACTAAAGTTTTCCACAAAGCTTCAATGCTGGGGAGCCATCATCTAAGGCTTTGCCTCACGTAGCCAAATTGGCCAGGAATTAGTTTGTAAAGAAAACATCAGGGATTTAACCATATGCATGTCCCAAATCACGCATCTACAATCTAATCAACTGGTTTTCTTTTTGTAAACGCCAATAGAATATTTGCTGCATATTAAAGGATGCTAATAAAATTTACAAGATGAAATGAGATTCTTCCCATGGAGCACAGTATCTGCCCCCACTTTGCACCTTCCGTGCTTCAGCAGCACGGTAGAACAAGATGCACAGGGTATATTGAAATTAGTTTGCAAACTGGAGGGGTGTTTTAGTGATTTCCTCATGCGAAGGCACCCTCTCTCTGGTGCCTACTAAATCATCCTTGCCAAACATTATTTACCCCTGAAGCTAACAAAAATACTTTGAAGAGCAAGTCTTAGCATACCAAGCGTTAAATATTTCACATATGCAGGGGTAGCCTTCACATTAAAAAATGCCTACTTTACCTCGGGGTAATTAACACATTTGAACTGTCCTGGGGTTAAAAAAAAAAAAAAAAAAAAGCAAGCATAAAACCAAAACAAAACAGACTAAAACCTTAACACCAAGTAAAGACCAGACACCTGAACTTAACCATGAAGCACATTCATCAGTGTTAAACCCCGGAGAAGTTAAGGGGCTAGTTTTGGTAGATGTCCCTCACAGTAGAAGTCTGAGCTTTCATTTATTATGTATAAGCTTTGCTGAACTCAGAAATAGTCACCCCTGGGTAAAGAGGAAAAAAAAAAAGAATAAAAGTAAGAACCTTAAGGGGTGCGGTCCTGTCCCCCCCACACGTACAAAACAGCAACAGACGC
The DNA here is from genome assembly GCF_000690835.1 of Fulmarus glacialis. NCBI lineage: Eukaryota > Metazoa > Chordata > Aves > Procellariiformes > Procellariidae > Fulmarus > Fulmarus glacialis. Next base: position 11,258 of record NW_009189476.1, read on the forward strand.
ACACCCCAAGGGGGCCAGCCGGGATGAGCAGGACCGGCCACCACAGGGTATGACAGAGCAACACCTTCAACTATTCCTTTTCCAGTGGCACACCGTGAAAACTAGCTTGTGCCAACTCACCTCACGCGCTCAGTTATTTCGCCTGCCTGCCTCCCTCGGCAGCACGCTTCCCGTTCCTCAGGAGCAATCAGCCAGGTGAAAGGAGCACATTTTTTAGGGAGTCCCCTACTAAAATACCAACAGCATGTTCTGGCTGCATTTCAGATCAACTTCCTTTCCACCTCTCACCCCCGGTCTTTGAAACACTAAGGAATGATTCATTTGCAGACACTGCTGTATTTCCATTATTATTAAACACTTATTCCTGTCTGTCCATGGAGCAGTACGGGAATTACTGCAAGTATACACACACCCCAAGACACCTACACACTTCTGCAAGAGACACACTTACTAGGAGGCACATGGACTGGATGGAGAGCAGAGGGCTGGGGACTGTGGCAATTACTCAGAATAACAGGCTGCGTGCCTTAGGCTTTCAAGTGGAGCAACTTTGCATCAGTGCAGCATTTTCTATCATGGCTAAGAAGGAAATCGGTTGGGAAACCAAATAAATCATCGAGGCCCCATCTACTCAGCCTGAACACGGCTCTCAGGGCAGGACTTCCACCAGGTAGATAAGGATCTCCTGGAGTCTCCTGTGCTGCTGGGTCTGCAAAGCAGCTTTGGAGCCCGCAGTGGTGCCAAGCAATCGGCAGAGCATCGCTGGAGCCTCAGTGACGAGCAGCTGATCAATGGAGCAGCACTACCACCTGTATCACTGCCAGGCAATTACTGGAGCTGCACTCGGCAGTATTACTGCAAGCTGCTCTATGGAGCGGCACTGGTATTTGTATTGCTGCCATTTCATCAGCGAAGTGGCACTGGAGTCTGTCTCCCTGACAGCTGATCAATGAGGAGGAATATAATAACCATAATGTGGTGTTTTACAGGATATGGGCCTTTAACCCAAGGACCTCAAATCCCTCTTCAAACGTTCATTAAGCCACAAATTCCACACGCGTGGAGGTGGTCACAAATATCCAGATCACTGAGGTATTGCAAACTCATCTTTATTCTTGTTGTATAGATGGGTAATCTGAGATGCCATGGACAGGTTAAGTGTCCTGGTTTAATTCCCAGTAATACTAAGGGTCGATTGAAAATAGGTCCTCAATACAGAAAGGGTAAACCAGGCCAGATTCTCCAAAAAAGCTTTCCAGAAAACCTGGCTAGAAATATCACAATGAAAGCCAAGACGTGCTGAAAATAAAAACATACCTGACACCAGGCTTGCGGGTCATCCTTTTTAAATCCTGGGAAGTCAATGACAGATTTCAGCACACAAAACAGAAATGTGGGATGCCTTGTTGAAAGCCAGCACCACTGATGCCTCAGCAGGGCTACAGTCTCACCTTCTCTCTGCTCCCTCACCACAAAAGTATCCTCCAACTTCAAAAGTGGAATGAAATGCAGGTGTCTAAACTCCCCATGCTCTCATCTATCCCTGCACTCAAATCCCACACGTGGATTCAGGGTCAGCCTCAGCACACTGAGACGGCACTGCACCCTCCAAATCTTTCATGGTGCTTTTTCCAGCAAGTCTGTCAAAGAGCTCGGCTAAGGTATTATTTTCCTGAGCTTCCAATTCAGTATCACCCTGCCTAAGCAAGCTGCTCAGCTCAACAATTCTTGTTTCAAAGTTACAGAGGCCAAGCCTAGCTAATCTTTCTTTATAATTCATTCCCCAAATCCCTGAATAACTTTGGTTGCCCTACACTGCGCTTTCTACACTCTCAAATGTGCAGCACGCTTCCCATAATAAGGTAACTAAAACCACACACAATAGCCTAAGTGTTTTATTTCACGTTCCCCACTGATTAATGCTGAATGCTTCCATACAGTATGTCCACACGCTTTACACTTAATGCTTCAATATATATATAGTGCAATAACCTCGTTGCTTTTATTTTACAGCTGCCAATTTGTGCAGATGGCCGTAGTGTATTAGTCACCACCAACGCTCCCCTCCTCCTCCTCCCAACAGTCTTGTTCTCGGTCAGCATTTCACATGGCATTTCCTTTCAAGGTATCTATGGCTATTTTTGGCCCAAGAGTTCCTGGTATATTAAACGCAATGAGCCACATCCTCAGCTGGTGTAAATCTGCACACCCCTAATTCGGTCAGTGGAGCTGTGCCAATTCACATGAGTGGAAAGAGTCCCATAAATCAGTTATCAGACCAATACATTAAGGCAGCTTATTTAAACTGCTTCTGTATTTTTATTTATTTACAGATAACCCACAGCATGTAAGGATGATGGTCCTGCACCATAAAGCCCACAAAGTACAGGCTGACTGACCAGGGATAGGACAGACACACAGACAGGTCAGCTCAATTCACCATTGCACTACCACAGTCAAGCACTACTCTGGTATTAGTGAAGAAACCTTCTCTCTTCTGTCTCCTTTTGCCTGAACAGCAATTTTTTTCAAGGCCAGAATGGGTGAAGACCATTTTTATGTATAAGGGAAACAAAAGTGTAGCTAAAATTGACCCTTGCCACACCTCCCCATCCTGAACTGTTTCCTGGCTGTGACATCCTCTATTTTCTGTCCAAAAGCCAATTTTTAACCAGTGGCTTTTCTGGCTTTTCTTTAAACCCTGGCTTTTCAGAGCAGTGTTTCATGCAAAGTCTTCCCAAATGCTTGATAAACTGGCTCAGCAGCAGCTCCACGTACCACAGCTACAGCCTAGAGACACTGGAGACGAGCAAGGCACAAGGGAAAAAACCCAACCCATTAGACTCTTGCCTCAGTTCCTTAATGTTTTGAGGTGAATGATTTAGGCTGTAAGAAAAAGCCTCCTGACAACAAGATCTATTAGTGTATGGAATAATCTTCCAAGGGAAGTGATGGAAACATTGCTGCTTGGCACACAGCTAGTGTTTGTCCAGACTAGTTTTTAAATATACAATCCTGAGTTGGCAGAGGAAAAGTCTAGTCGAAGTAGTTGCTCTTATCTATCTCCATATTCCAGGATAAATCAGGTCATCTCCTTTGTTCTAGTCTAAAAATTGAGGAATGCACTTAAAACAATTCATGCAGTTTTAATCAGCTATGATCTCCCTTTTATGATCCACATGGGTTGTATCTTATTAAATTAGATATATCTAGCTGTTTCTTTTTAATCATCAAGTTTTTCTAATATAAGGCAGCAGCACTGTCTAGCACAGCTGGCATGAACCAGGGCTGTGAACACCTTCAGGTCTCTCTTTGGCTATGCCCCAGGCTCCCAGGCAAGTAAATAAACCCCTCACTTAAAATAAAATAAACTCCCTAATTTGTTTTTGTCACTCAGAAAGCCTGGGACTGACTTTCAGAGGTCATGAGTGTTCATGGCTCTGGTCAAAGTCACTAGGTTGAGGGGAGCTGGGGTAAATTTATGAAAGAGAAGGACTCAAAGGCATTTAGATACCACAGCACTTTGTACGGTATAAAAACATGAAAAAAGACCCATACTGCAGGATGAATTAAGGCTGAAAAGCACCACATCCTGAAACAGAGATTAGGAATTTCAGCCTTAGTGTTATTTTGCAAATGTAAATATAGCCATAATGCTCAAAACTGGAAAGCAAGACCAAGTCCTGCAGTCCTGTGACTGACAGCTTGAGAATTTTGCTTTCAGAAAGACTGGTAGCGCCCCCCTCCCCC
>NW_009189476.1:15038-28007 GCF_000690835.1 Fulmarus glacialis
AAAAAAAAAACAAACAAGGGAACATATGATATTAGCAAATTCCTTTCTGCTGGAATGTAAGGTCTTCCTTCCGGTGCTCCCAGTCCAGCATGCTTCCCTCCCTCAGCTAAGGGATCACACACATGATGTCAGTAAAGGCAATGACTTCAACGTTGTTCCGATATTACATGGAAGCAGCACTAAAAAATGGCAGATTTCTGCCCTTTGCCCTCCCAAGGACTTTGCGTGTGATCCTAGGCACGACACATGTCCATACCACAAAAATGAATGCTGAAGGGTAGGCAGGTATGATTTTCTTCGTTTTGTACTGCAACCAGCACTGTGAGGCCCTGATCCTGAACAGGGCCTCTTGGGAAGGACTTGTACCCATCACCCTTCAGTACAAAGAAACCTCAATATGACAGATCACTAACTCATTTGGCTGCCCTTAAAAATTTGCCCCCAACAGAGGAAACTTCAGGTAGGAGGATCTATAAGATTTTGTCCATTTCTTATACTCTTTAAATTATTCCTTGAATTCACTGGAAAGAACTTTTTTAGTGACACAAAACTGTTTGAGAAGCAATAAATATACATTCAGATGAATGTAAAAAATGATAAGTAAGATACAGAGCAGCCACCCCAGCAACCATAAATTTAGCTGTATTTTTCTTTCCGAGGCCTCTATATCAGATCTTATCTCCTGCGGGAGACTAGTTTTCTTTCCCCTCAACTCCCAAACGCTCATCTATTGTTTTGAAAATGAAACACTTGACAGCAGAACAGGACGTCCTTTTAAGAATATGTCTGATACTAGAAAGTCACAGTAACTCTGGTATTGCTTAAGATTCAAACCACTGTTACTTAGTTCAGAGTCTGAACCGTTACTCAGTATGTTGTACAAAACAGTAGATGTGCTAAATTTGGTCATATTGTGACTGAAGAGGGTGTAGCGGGTCAGAAAACAGGCAGGATGTAATGGATTTAATAGAGGGCACAGTCACATTTGGGGGCATTGAATAGTCCTCTCGAGAGAAGAATCAAAAATAATACACGTTTTCTTGAGTAGTTATTTTGCAATCTACTAACATTGGTATGGGTTTGTGAGCTTCTTATAAATATGATGGCAATGGGACTCCTTCAAACATATTAAAGCAGATGAAAGTCTTTTGGTTATTATGGATTCTACTCTCTGGCTGCTTCTTGTGCAAAATAACTTAATTCCTAACTTGATATTCAAAAGGACAAATCTACTCGTCTCACCACGGAAGAGGTACTCACTGGTGTTTGCAAGCATTGCCTATTCATGTTTTTGTATCTGGAGCACTATTGCATTTAGCAAAGTAGTTTTACCCCTAAAGGTATACATATGGATCTTACAGTTCTCTGGAAAGCCAAAGCTATTGGGGGCTTCCTGAACTACTTGTTATCGCTTTGAAGCATCTGGCTCGTGGTCAGCTGTTTCATGTTACTAACTTCTACATTTGTTTCTGAAGAAATTAGCACAGCTTCCTTCAATGCTACATTCTGCAGCGGTTTTGGTTTTGATTGTAACATCTCGTTGTTCATCTTGAAATCAAAGTCATTTATGGAAGCTGCAGAATTTTAATGTTCCTCAGACTCAAAAGCATTTGTTTAACCACCACCAGACAAGGAGATGAATAAGAGAGACTGTCTGCTCTTGATTTAGTGGGACCAGATTTTTAGAAGAGCTCAGCAACCAGTGTATGTCTTCAACACACTAACTTCTTTGGACAGCCTGGGTATTTATTACAGTGCTTAAATGAGGATGACTCTCATGAAAACCATGACCTTAGTGAACTGGACAGTTAATACACACTATACATGCCTATATTTCCATCTGAAGGAGGGGATTTATTCATAACTTCAACCTGCAATTTAAAAGCAGCTTTTGATTCTCATTATTTCTGCATCTGTTTTATTGTTCACCCAAAAGGCCTGTCTACACAATTGTTGAGCTATGAGCTGTGTTGAAGAATCACTGCCTAGTACAAAATGATATGCAGGACAAAAACAAAGAGACAGTATCTTCTTAGGATACTTTTGTTTAAACCCTACACAGAGAACAGAATAGATTAAAGCAGTGGGAAAATAAGAGATTGAGTCTTGTGATGTGGCATAGGGTGCTCCTTCCAGCCAACCGCACTTCATTTTTCTCCACTGATGCTTCCAAGTGGTTTTCTAGGATACCCCTGAGCAGAACTCATTGTAATAACTGGAGGAAATAAATTAATGGAGAATTACCGCAAGGTTCATCTAAGAGAAGTTTTGATAAACAACACTTCCAGGCTGACATATTCAGTGCAGCCTGAGGAATGTGGACTTTCCCACTCCTGTCGAACCGAATGGGTATCTGTACCTCTGAGTCAAGCTGGGAAGTGGCTGCCACAACCACCAAAAGCAATTCTGGATTTCAGGTGCAATCAGAGATCAAGAAGTACCCTTAAACTGAAAAATTCTGACAAGGAAAAAGGTGAAACAAAAAGCATTTGACCTATCCAGCTGGCATCACTACCAGACTTAGTCTCAGCAAGCAAACTCTCAGGTAAATTGCAATCTCTGCGCTCACAGTCTCAGTCAAGAGAATTGCACAATCTTCAAATGGAGGAGACGGAAAAAATGGACAACAGTGGAATCACAGCCCAAGTGCTGCCACAGACACAGAGAGATGTCCCACACACGTGCAAGCCAGAATGGAAGCTTATAAAAATCCAGGCAAATTAAATATTATCATATTGCTTCTGTCTAGATTCTCCCCGGGCAAAGTCCTCCCTTGGCAAAGGGATAGCTCACCCCTGAGCATTATTCAAGTCCTTTCCAGACCAAAATGTAGGCAAACCTTAATTGGTGCATGGGCTTTAGGCTGGCTGTCTGTATGGACAAAATGTTTTCCACTTGAAATGGTTTTGAAACCACCGCTGACACCTATGCAGCCACAGATACACCAGGTACTTCTGTATCTTTAAAAAGCAACACACACACACACCTGGCACTCTGAACCCAGATTCTACCTCATTTGTACCCATGGGATGCTGGTGAAGTCATCATGATTGCACAGGATAAACGAAGGTTGAAGTTGGCCTGTTTAAATTAGGATTTTTTTTTTTTTTTTTTTAAACCTGTATATTCTTCCCATTGCTAAATCTTTTAAAGAGGCTACTAAGGCAGAGAGCTGCTGAGCTAATCCTCTTTGACTCCCTGCCATCCTGGCAGGTACAGCAAAGCCTAAGGTAAAGTAGAGCATCAAAAGGAAAATTAATGTCTTCTAACAGCAATTAGAGGAAATTATTTAGATATAAATCTTGTTTTATATCTTCTCATACTTGTTTTTCAATCTTTCCCCTTTGATTTTTTTTTTTTTCCTTTCAGGCTTTTCAGAAAGAAACATTTAAAATCCCTCCTGTAAACCAGTGGCATAATTAGCTGCATGTTACACCTGGTATTTTACTCTTCTACAGAGTAATTCCTTTGAGCTTTCTTTTTTACTAAGCCCCGAGGTCTCCCGAAACTGAATCTACTTGTTCTCTCATCTGCTGGCTGACAGGAGTTTGGGGGGAACCAAACCCTGGGTAGGGACTGTGGGGTGCCCTCCTCCCGCCTGCCAGACGCCCCCCCTGCAGCCGCTGCAGTGGGTGACCAGAGGTGCCAGGCATGCCCAGGGCCTCTGATGGCAGGCGAATGCACCTCCCAGTCGCCTGCACTTGGCCTGCACCATGAAGCAATGCATGTAACCTAATTGTACTCTGATAGCATCAAACAAAGTCTCTCTGATCCAGCACCTGGCAAGCCGCCATCCTATCTGGGGTCCGATCTGACAAGCTTGCCGATTGATCAAATCGTTATCTGGTAGTGTAGGTGTATCGTCTAACACGAGCCAAATTCCTTCAGTTGCTGCTTCTCTTTTCTAGAGAGGATACGAGGCTCCAGCAGGCTCTTTCCCCCCGCAGTACATGACTGATGGCTTCAGCAGCATCTTTTACCAAATGCAGAGTGGCTCATGTTCACCCAGGGGAGACTATGCTTTTTGCTTCCCGAATATAGAAGAGTTACTTTGCCCATAGTGTTATCATAGAAAACTTGCAAAAACAAGAAAGAAAAACTGTTAGCTCTTCTCAGTGGCACAGCACAGCAATCTACATTTCCAGAGACAGCCAGGCACAACTAAAACTGCTGACCCTTCCAGTTTTGCCATGTCCTTTAAGCTGAACTCATGTTGTGCAGAAGGCAGCACTGCAACTTTTGGGCTCCCTTTCCACCTCCTTGTTACTATCATGGGATAACTTGTTAGTAAAAATCTCAATTATTGCATCTCTGCAAACCTGATCTCTACATGCACCCTCTCTCCCCTGACCTAGGCAAAAGGGCATACCTTCCCCTGGAAATATATCCCTGCTACTGCTCACACAGGGCAAGACCTCACTTTTACACTTCCCCCATATAGCACCAGGCTTCTTAAACTCTTTGCAGACGATTTGGGGACAAGATTTCCCTCTGAGCAGGAACACCCAATTGCTACCGTTTTTGAGAAGGCTGAATTGGCCATTTGTCTGCAACTGAACAACTACACCTAAACGGACCAAGACTAGAAGACTGAAGATACCCAACTTAGACAAGAGCAAGGCCCACACAGACTGCAGATCCTTAGCACGCAGCCCTTCATTTTGAGCAGCTTTGCTTTTTTTCCCATCCCAAGAGGGTGAGTAGAGCATGGTAGGGTCCAAAGTCTCAGATGGCCATTTCTCAGAGAGAAAAAAGGGTGGCAGTCGACCGCACTGCAAAAGTCTGCAGACGCCGCTCGTCATTAAGCTCATGGTGAAGCCATTCAGTTTGTGACATATCCCCCCCATCTAATCAGTCCCAAAGGAATGAAGACGACATAGGTGGATGTTTTTCCTAACAACCTTTTTCCTCCTTTTGTAATCTTCAATCTCAGAGTTAAAGAAAGGGCTTGGCAGGGGCAGGAGATGGTATCCTCATTTTAGCACCACTGATTCAGGTCAGCATTTCATCTGGCCACCTCGTGGCACTTCCCGGAGTCCTATTTCAAAGTAAGCTATCCAAGATAATTTATTTGGTTTATATGCTTTATTTTATCCACATAAATCATGAAACAAAGTCCATAGGGAACAGGCACTCTATACTTATCATAATATGTAACTTACTTCCCCAGAGACTGAGTATGTACAGAACAGCTAATAAATGGTTCAAAAAAACCTGGGTCATTAAATCTTGTTTTATATCTTCTTGTTTCCATCAAAGTATGCAGGAGTGGAAATTCTCTTTCTAAGACAGGCTCCTACTTTTCAGCCAACTGGGAATAGAGCCAGCTGAAAAGAGAGAACCCCACATACAGCACTGACAGCTGTGCACAAAATTCATGAGCTCAAGAGACAGACTGCTGCAGAGACAGGTGTCCGAGATCTAAGTTTAGCTTGAAAGATTAAAACAGTATCTACAAAGAATGCATTTATTCTAATCCTCTCTGTGCTAGAAACTACACATGCATCACTGATGTATGCATCCTGGAAACATTTGAGATATGTCTTTCTTCTGTAGGATTTCATCCTATTCTGTTCAGGGATAAAACAGGTTAGCGTTAAGACCACAGAAATGCACAAACCCAGCAGAGAGAGATGTTCCTGCTGCCTGAGGACGGGTTGCAAGCGGTCAGGATCTACAGTTACAGAGGAGGTAGGATTCAGGCTTGCACAGCAATGACGGCTGCCCACCCTGGCAGCAAGCAACCCCACCCCAGATGTTCTCAACACAATGAGGATGTCTTATGTAAATAAGAGCTGGGAGGCAGATCAGGTGCGGTTCTTGCAAGACAAATGTGCTTGGGAATTATGTATGATTCCATGTTTAGCTACCCTGGTATAAATCCAGAATAATTCTTTTGATCTTAAAGCAGCACTGCTCTAAATATACATTAAATGGAAGAACATACCCACTATCCTCAGAAAAGCCAAAGGTACAGGAGGACGCAGCCTTTCCACCTCCCCAGTGTAGCTACGGGTTTGAGAGAGGCTCTCTTCCCCTCACTGGCATAACTGGGTGAAGAATCAATTTCCTTGTAACAAACCATAGATATAGCACAGCAGATTTTGATGCCTTAAGCTTGTAGTCTCTAAATTAGAGACAGTCTGGGAAGGCAGGAGACCCAGTTTTTAGATTCACAAGGAACAAAGGATGAATCACTCACTTATTTAGTATCATGTGATATAGTGCAGTTGCATATATAATTGCCTATCAATACAGGTAGAAATTATCATATGTTAATACAAGAGAATTTGATAATCTTGAGGACATCAAAGTAATGAAGTCAACAACAAGGCAGGCTTAATAAACTTCACCTCCTTTACTCAATAAAACAAGGGGTAGGTGCTCACCTTTGAAAAGCTACAGAGCAAAATTCCTAGGTTGATAATAAAAGATTTACAGATTCTTTCCCCTCTGTGATACAGAACATATTGAACCATAATGCGAGAATTTTTAGAACAATTCTCACTCCCAAAGAAACAAGAATAACAAAGGGCAGGGTATTTTAAAAGGGCAGAGTTGCTGTTTAACCACAGAATTCCTCTATATAACCAATTTCCACAGATTCAAGAAAATTCCCCGGTTTTGTTCAGGGAATGGAATTTCATTGTCATGAAATTTTGCAAATACTTGTTTAATTCGGCACTTTCACAGGGAGACAACACATCATTTCTAGATCTCATGGCAAAGCTGCTCCTAAGGCTATCACAGAGATTACTTAGTTGGCGCCAACCGGCCCAAAATTATAATACATGACTGGAACTGCCATGCAATTCTTGCAAGAAGAAGTAATCTCTACCCTTGCATCATCAGCTCTACCAAGCAGGAGGTCATGTGATGGGTGCTCCAGACAACGTGGGGGAGAACAGAAGTAGGGAGGATGTTTTTAATTTATGTATTTAACATATCTGTAATGGGCACCTGAGAACCGAAGCCACAGTGTAACTTTTCTGCAGCCTCTGGGAAAACCTCTTTGGGAAATCGGCTGGACAGAGAGGGGATGCAGAGGAGAGGAATAGGGCACAACTGCAGGCAGTAGATAAACCTACCTATGGGTGGTCACAACAACACACAACTGCTGAGTTTATAAGTTTGAACATCCCCATGGCATGCAGAAAAACCTCTTCTCACTGGGGAAGAGCTCCTCCATACCCACTTTACCCATCACTCGAGATTTGATCATGGTCTCCCACCTCTCCAGCATCCCAAACACCTAGGAAATAATAATGACTATTGCCCCTGCAAAACACCTGTGTGGTAGGGAAGCACTGGCTGTCCCTACTGTGCAGAGAGGGACGTAGGGTGCACAGCATCTTGCCTCAGACTTCCCCAGTACGAGTGTGGCAGACTTCCAGCATGTGGTGCTTTCACAGCAGGATCGGCTTTCCATGCTGAAGAATGGTTTGGAGGGGGAGCAGTGGGGAACTCCATGGGCTGTACGTCAAAGCTTCCTCCCAGGGCTTTCCCACAAGCAGATGGCAAACTGACTCCCAGTTAGCAACTCATCACAAAATGAAAAACATCTTCCCCTTCCCTTCTCTTTCGGGGCAGGCTCATGTGTTAACTGTTTAGCTTTGTTTACAGGCTCCTTGGGGTTGGGCCTTTGGTTTTTTGCAGATTCTTGCCCTCGTACAATAGCAGACACCAAGAAAAAAAGAATAATAATGATAAAAAAAAAATCAGTCCAACACTGAAATTCATGAACATCGCTCGGGTTTCTGACAACCCAAGTGTTTCGGCTTTGTCAAGATTCCTCAGTAATTCACAGCTGCTTCTTCCCTCTCCCTGGCTTGCCCCTGGGATCCCAGGCACTCACAGCCTCACCACAGCTTCAGGACATAACAGACCCAGGAGGGATCCCATGCCTCACAGCAGCGAGACCCTCCAAGAAGTGGTTTCCTCAGAAGTACGAGATTAAAACTTAAGGGGAAGGAGCACTAACATTTATCTGAAAGGGAGAAAAACAGCCTGGGCAGCGAATCTGACAACTTTGTCTCAAAGTTAAAGCCTGAGAGTCGCTCTACCTCAAGACCAAATGGTTGTTTCTTCCTTCCAGGGCTAGGGACACCATTACCATCCTGCTCCACCCATCCCATGTCAACACAGGAAATGCAGACCCAATCCAGCCACCAGACTCATGCTTTTCTCCTCCTACTCAGTAGCATATTACAAGGCCACTAAATTAAAAGGAATGCTCTTTAATTCTTCAGCTTTCAACCCTTCCCAAGCACTGCTTCGTTATAGATTTCAAACCAGTTCGACAATATACAGTTCTTTTGGTGTACGTGTGGGTTTTGGAGCAATATTTAACAACTAAATTAGGTGTATGCGTAAAATATACACAAGGGTGTCTAGATATTAGGTGGGGTGTTGTTACATAAAGGCAAGAACAAAGACCATTTATATTACAGTACGCAAAACCAGCATACAGATTTGTGCACAGGTACACTGGTTGTAAGTAAACTAATAGCTTAGGCATTTTACACAGCATTATTCATGACTTTCATATTAAGCCATCCGTATTCTTTTAAATTCCATTTTATGTTACACATATTATTTTTAATCCGTGCCATTTACAAGGCCTTAGTGGAAGAGGTCTGCAGTTATGTTGTGGTGAAGCCTCTGTAGCGTGGCCACAGACGTGTGTGGTGCAGGACTGCTCCATTATGCTAAGCAGGCAGCCGTGAGCATATGCTCTAAGTACATCATCATTGCTTCAGACAAAGCATAGTGTAGCGTTAGCTCAGTGTCCTCATTGTTTGTCTATGTTCCTTGCAAGTAAGAAGTAGCTCACTGGCCAGAGGCCAGTGCTCTTCAAACCAATCTGCAAATGGCCTAATCAGAGCTGTGATCTGTTCTGTATACTCAATTTGTTGAGTCACATCAATTTGTTGAGTTTCCTCTCCCATTAGAAATACATGCAAGTGCCGTTTTCTAAACATATTAACTCTCTTCAGGCTATTTTGTTGTGTAAACAGAAAGACAAGTGACTAGGCATTGAAATCAAGAAACTGATGTTCACCGTGGCCTAAATTCTTTACAACTTCACCAGTTTTATGTTTCTTTCATTTCATTACACCATTTTGAGAATTATGCTGTGCCCTTTTTCCTAGACAACTCCAGCTTAATTGCAAAACTTAGAAGGCAAAACAATACACTACGCAGGGGAAGGACATTCTTCAGTTAAACAGAGAAAGTTGCATCATTTCAGCCATGCTCAAAGACCCACCCAATACCCAGAATGCCAATGGGGTTAACCTTGATGTTGCCAAAGCCACAATTTACCAGTGGTCCCACCACAATCCTGGGACCTTTGCTCAATTACAGATCCAGAGATCTTCCCACCACTGCCAGTCCTCCAACCCTGTGCTCTCCTGAACCATGTCTGGGGTCAGCACAGGCTCAGGGCACAGAAGGCAACCCACAACAATCCCACCATTCCCACTTCTCACCACTCCCCGCCAGGTCTGCTTCTCTCTACTGCCCACGGGGAAAGGCAAGCTGGCCTCAAAACAAGTCCTAGGAGGGCCCAACTTGCAAATTAGGAGGGCAATATAACTGGCTTTGCTGCAGGCTGCCAGAAACAGCACAGAGACTGGTTAAGGTAACTTCAAGGTCACCATCAAGTACTGCTGTAGACATACCCTTTCTCTTGAATTTTCTGCCAGTATCTTCTGTCAGCCTCTCCCCATCACTTCTGTGAAGTACAGTCATCTTCTTGATTGCTGTTGTCCATCCCAGGACTGGCTCATTTTGGATAGGGCTCTGTACACTGTTTGTGAAGCAAACCATAAAATAGGATTATTCATAAGCCGCTGCTTCACAGGATGTTTTCCATGCTACCATGCACAGCTTGTACAAAGGTAAAGATTTTCAGCTTTCTTCCCTCTGTACAATAAAAACTTAAGGCCAATATTTGTTCCTTTTTGTGTTACAAGATCACAACCAAGCTGCCAATCATCTAGCCAAGAGGGTTATGCAAGAGTCAGGTTTACAGTAAAGTTGTACAAATTTTATAGCACCACAAACACTTTAACTACCATGATGCTTAAAACTCAAGAGCATTTGGAGAACAAGGAGAGTTATTCAAGCTCCACACCATTTTGGCTGCATGTTTTCCAGGTGTATGATTTCACCACATGGAAAAACACAGCCATTGCCAAAGTGAACTCATAAAAACCTTTGATGAGTAAAGTTTGGATAAGCACAAATCATTTGAACCGACAGTTGGTCCAATTCTCAAAGGGGTTTGGCAGACATAATATAATTCGTGGTTTCACACACAGGCCATTTTTCCCCTCCCTCCCTCTCCCCCCCAATCTTCACAAATTCGGAAGATGTTGTTCTAGAAGGTGCACTGGGTTGGGTTTGCTGTGTTTTTCTTTTCCCCCGAAGGGTTAGGCAGCACACTATTGCAACTCAAAGCCATTTGGGGCTGTGAGTAAGCTAGCAAACAGGTTTTCCAGAACTGTGTTTAGATAGTTGCATGATCTGCCTAATAGACATCAAAAAAAAAAAAAAAAATTAAACTCTAGGTCTCTCACCACCCATTTGCTAGCAGGCAGGTAATATAAGGCAAACGCTTTAACAATCTCTTCCTCTGACACATTTGGACATGTTATTTCAAGATGTGTGGCGTCATTTAAGGCTGTGCCATGAGATAACACAGTATTTACATCTCTGGGCTGGGAGCAATATTGCTACAGCTTTTAGACATTATTGACATAATATTTTCTTTGATAAACAATCTATCAGGAAATTGTCAAATTCATAACTGAGGTAATGCCATTGACTAAGCAATCCTACACGGTCCAACAGGCAACTAGAAATAACATTAGAGAGCATAAACACTATGAAGATGACTCCTGTTCCAAATGGCTTTTGTTAAGCCCTGCTATGGAGAAAAGCGTTCATTTACAGCTCATGCGGTCTCTTCTCTATCCAAACGGGTAGATTGGACAGACAGCAGAGGTCTTCCTGATTAACCTCTCCGTAAGCAAGAGCAAAACTTGCTTGCTTCTCCAGAACTGGAGTGAAACTCTCATCCCTTTAAATAGAAAATTTGAAATTTACCACTAATTAGTAAGTTTTGGATACTTGGATGTATTTGAGCTGTAAGAATTCTGCATTTTGCACTCCACAATGCAAATGAGGAATGGGTAGAGATTAGACATTTAATTTCTACAGTTCTCAGTAGACTTTATGCACCTCATCTTCAACAAGTCGCTATGTCATCTTGCACCTACGTGAATGGACTTACAGCAAATAAGTAGAGCTTTTCCCCCATTTTTCATTTTATGAATTTTTCCAGAGTTCAGAAAAATTTGTAAACCCCTGCTTGCCATTTGCATCTTCCTAACATACATACCAAATCTAAAACATTCAAATTGCCTAAGAAGAAACTTCGACTGTTCACATGAGGTGCCTCTGTCCCTTGCTCAGACATATAAAAGAGAATCAGCTGCAGCAACACAGCACAGATTTTTGAAATTCACTCTCCATGCAAGCTTTGCCATATTTCCTTATAAGCTTTTCCAATGAATGCTCCTGAAAATTCATGTCTGCAAATTCACTGGGTGGAATAATCAGGGTAAGCACATGCAAAATGAGAAGCAAACTGAATCACCTTTTTGTTTGCTTTTTTGAATTTTTTAGTATTTGCACAATTTGTCACAATGCCTCCCTTCTTCACTCTCGTAAATAAATCACATTTCCTCCTACAGGAACTCCATGGATGTGACAGAAGTTGCCCTCGTGCAAGTCAGAGGCAAAAGGGAACCAGTTAGATGTACGCACAACAATCTCAAAACATCACTGTCTTCTCACAGCTGCCTACAGAGAGGTCCAGTTTTCCAAAGCAACCACATATATAATGGTTTTACAATTGCCCTTCTCTTTCAAAACGTCCATATAGCTTGGGCAGTTCGGGGCCTCAAGTGCGCCACTTAAACGTGTACATTAACCCCCGTGCCACAGCTGGTGAGGTTGCAAATGAGCGGGGCCTTCCCCTCCTTTCCATAGGACTTAATACTGACATACTCCCCTTGACTTCAGTCAAGCCCCTAAGTCATAACATGCTTCCACGTTCAGCTTCTTGGTTTGTTTTTAAGTGATCAAGCTCACACAAGCCTAACGATTCCCTTCAGTTTTACAAGCATATTCATGTTTGCTGTCAAACGCATGAGTTAGTTTTCTGCAGGCTATTGCAAGAGAGCAACCATTAATTACTGCAACAGCACAAAATGCCTTTTTATTCAGAAATATATTTCAAAATGTTTTTGGGGATTATAGCATCACTCTCCCAAACTAGGTAAGCACTGGTAAACAGTTTATCTACTCTGAATTTGTAGAAGGTTGGTGTATTTTGATTTCCTACAGAATAGTATTTCCTCTGCCTTTCCCTTCTGTGTGAGCTGATTTTTACCTATTTTTTTTTTTATTCTGTGCCTTTAGGAGCTTAATGGAAGATTTCCAAACACAATGAAGTGTCTTAAAGGGTAACAGAAATGCACATTTACTCATTACTGAAGCTTTACAACACAATTTGTTTCAGCGGAGAGAAGTTCAAAAATATGGCTTCCACCGAGAGCCCTTGGGAAAGGTGCTTCCCTTCACATACTCATGATGGCACCAGAGCCGGTTGCTCAGAAGTTTAGTTTGCAGTCAGATACCTCACAACAGCAGCTTTCAGAAAAGTCTCAACATTATTAAATGCTATTTAGCATGATGCACGCTTTTGATAATGCAGCTTTTATTTAGCTATCTAAATTGAGTTCTGAACTCCTTCCAAAAAAAAGTTCTACTTCTCTCAGAAGAGACCCCAACCCTCCAGCTTTCTAACAAGAGAAAAAGTAGTTCAGGAAACAGAAATGTGAGTTTCAATTCATTAGTTTCCTTTATGAAATGAAATTAATATATATTATTATATGT
>NW_009189477.1:0-2157 GCF_000690835.1 Fulmarus glacialis
TGGCGGCGTGACTTCGTTCAGGCCACGATAGTCTACTGTTAGTCTCCACTCTCCATTGGACTTTCGCACTGGCCATGTGGGACTGTTAAAGGGTGAGTGAGTCTTGCTGATCACTCCTTGGCTCTCCAGTAGATGAATCAGCTCATGGATGGGAATCAGGGAATCTCGGTTGGTGCGGTATTGCCGCCGGTGCACTGTTGTGGTAGCGATCGGCACCTATTGTTCCTCAACCCTGAGCAATCCCACAACAGAAGGGTCCTCGGAGAGACCAGGCAAGGTGGACAGCTGTTTAATTTCTTCTGTCTCCAGGGCAGCTATACCAAAAGCCCACTGATACCCTTTTGGGTCCTTGAAATATCCTCTCCTGAAGTAGTCTATGCCAAGGATGCATGGAGGCTCTAGGCCAGTCACAATGGGGTGCTTCTGCCACTCATTCCCGGTTAGGCTCACTTCGGCCTCCAATACAGTTAGCTCTTGGGATACCCCTGTCACTCCAGAAATACAAATGGGTTCTGTCCCTTCATAACTTTATGGCATTAGGGTACACTGTGCACCGGTGTCTACAAGAGCCTTATACTCCTGTGGGTCTGATGTGCCAGGCCATCGAATCCACACAGTCCAGTAAACCCGGTTGTCCCTTTCCTCCATGTGGCTAGAGGCAGGGCCCCTCTAGTTCTGGTCATAGTACTCGTTACTCACTTCTTGTAGATGCAGATGAAAAGTCCCTTCATTAAGATTGGAAGTAAAATCAGCCCTTCTAGTCTGTCTGGGGAACTGCTCACTGGAGACTGGAGCAGCATCTTTCCTGGGAGAACCCACCCCCTTGTGTCATTGTTCTTCCTTGCGACTCACGTACCTGTGCCTCTAGGGTCAAGGTAGATATTCCATCTCAGTTCCTCACGTTCTCTCTATGGTCATGCAGGTAAAACTACAGTGTGTATTCACTACATTTTCTCGCTTGAGCAGAGGGATACTGACTCCTAATGGCTGAGATACTGGTCGGTACAAATGGGGAATAGGACGTATCCTCTTTGAGTTGCTGGAACTCCCAGGACAGTTTCTCCACAGCAGAGACACAGGACTGTAAGGAGGAAGAGACACTTTCTTCATGTCTCTGGCCGGAGTTGGCCAGCCAATTCATACACCGTTTGTTCCTCTCCATCTTTCCAGGTCATTACTGCCAAGGAGTTTGCATATGATGATGGTGTGCTCCATACAAACTTCCGCCACATGGGTCGCATGCACTTGACTTCATCTGGATCTTTGGTAACTGCTCATTGTTCAGGTCATCATAAATCACCTCCAGCACACCTAATTCCCTCAGGTACTGGATACCTCTCTCCATGGTGGTCCACTTGCCTGGGTGACATATAACAGCTTCCTTGAAGGGATACCTTTCCTTCACGCCTGACAGGAGTCGCCTCCACAGGCTAAGGACTTGTGCCCCTTTTCCAATTGCTTTGTCAATGCCCCCTTCCCTAGAAAGGGATCCCAGCTGCTTGGCTTCCCTGCCTTCTAGTTCCAGGCTACTGGCCCCATTATCTCAATATTGGAGCAGCCAGGTGACAATGTGCTCTCCTGGACAATGACTGTAATCCTTTCGCATATCTCGCAGCTCACTCAGGGATAGGAATTGATCGGTTACCGTCTCATTTATGGCTTCTGCCTCTTCCTCCTTGTGTAGTTGTGATGGCCCTGGTTCATTTTCACCCCTTACTAAATGAGCTGATTTTCTTGTGCATTTCTTCTTCTGTATAGGGGCAACTGATACTGCACAGGTTGGTTCTCTGGTTCAGCCGCAGTAACTGTCACTTGGGTTTGAGTAGCTGCCTGGGTTGGGGTTGGAGTAGCCACAGTGCCTGTCGCGGGCGTTTGAGTAGCCACAGTGCCTGCCGCTGGGATTGATTTCTGGATGGTATTCCTAAATAGTTGTTTAACCCTAAACAAGACCTGAACCACATTCAGGAGACATAGCAACAGGAACATGCTTGTTTGAACATCCCAAGGGTATTCAAAATGCTCAAGAACTGTTGTGGAGGGCTTCATGAAGAGGATAGAAGAAAAAGGAGTTTCTGGAGATATGAAAGGGAAGGTGAAGGAGTGGGGGGAAGTGTCCCCCCTATCTCCACCATAAATTGGTTCTCCGAGGAGAAAAGG
>NW_009189478.1:0-28498 GCF_000690835.1 Fulmarus glacialis
TATACCGGGGCAGGCGGGGCCGCCAAGCGGAGAGCCCGTAGCCGGACGCCTGTGTCGCCGAGGCACTGCCCTAAAGACCTTCAAATACAGAATTTTATACAGAAATATCAAATATATCTATAAATATCATTTGTCTTAACGCAACAGCGGTAACGGTAATTTATCCAGGTGAATTGCGATTATTTTTTTCCCCACTGCGTGGAAAAGGTATTCCCCCAGGGCATTTCTTCTGGTTGTTGTCAGGGGACTAAGGATCTCTGTTACCGTTCCAGAGTGGGGCAGAGGCTGGTGTAGCACACAGCGTGGTGTCACCTCAGACCCAGCTATCCTTCCTTCCTCATGGGGAACAACTTGATTTTACCCAGCACAATGCATTTTGATGGAGATAAAACCATGAATACTTGTTTTCAGCCCAAGTGTTGCTATTTATAGCTTCAGCAAGTATGCTTATTGCAGGCTTTTTTTGTCAATCTGTGTTGGAGAGGCATCTGGGTGCGACAGAAGTAATTTCCTGAGCCTTGGTAGTAGCTGTATGTGTTTTGAGGTGGAGGGACAGCTCCAAATGTCTGTAAATCTAGCATCAGCTCCATAATATTAGTAAAAATATTATGCATTTGAATTTCCCAGATTCCTCTGTTGAGTTGGGAGTGTTTTATTGCTGCTGCCTTCAGCTCTAATCTGTTGGGGTTTGTTCATTTGTTGGTTTCTTTAATGGATAGTAGAAGAGCGTGCACGTGTTAATAAACATCAAAGTGCAAAGGCCAGATCCTTCTTATGGTAAACATAATAATTACATTGATAAGACTACATGCAAGTAATGCGTGGAGCTATATAAATCAGGTTAAAGTACAAACCCTAGTGAGAGTGGTGCTGTATACATTTGGCAATGTCATCAAACCCCCAAGTGTTCATACTTGTATCCAAATATAGTAAAGCCAGTTGCAAATAATGTTTATATTTTAATTAAACTGCAGAAAGGCAAGAGAATTTCAACATAACTATAGATAGTAATCTCACCCGTGAATGGTGAGGAAATCTATTTATTCAGTGGAAATAAATTTGTTCTATGAGAATGGAATTTTGTATTAAAAGAGATAATTTTTGGCTTACATTGAGTTATTTTTCTTTCCTTGTGTAGGAAACTTCCTTTTCCTTGTGTACTGGAATCATTTGGGGATGACTCGCTCTGGAAGTGTTGACAATATTTAACTGTGATATCTAATGTGTGTTATGATGACTTCTATTTTGCTATTTCGTTGTGTTGAGCTGAGGCTGAGTGGGTGACAGCATTACTTTCTACTGCAGGAAACAGAAGTGGATCCATCATCTCTGATCTGTGACGGATGACTCTTTACATGCTTCAACCTGTGTTACTCCTAATTAATAGGGAATATTAATGATAATTATATCATTATCAGCAGTATTATTGGTAGCATTAAGGGAAGGAATTGAATAAAGTCAAATGATCTGCATTTACATTGGAGCTGTTTGATGGGATACTATTTTAAAGAAATAAATATTTTTTAGCTTATTTCATTGTTGTACGACAAGTAGCTGTATCAGCTTCAGCAGTTCAGCCTGTGGCGGTGCTCAGAACCTGGCAGTAAATCTTTCATTATGTGTTTGTTTTATTCACTCATTGACTATATTGAAATTCTCCCTACAGGTGGAAAAGAAAAAAAGGCCAGGTAAGTCCCAGTTGTAGCTGATAATGAAAATAGAAAAATAGAAAGGGTAATAAAGGTGCTTAATTTTCAATGCTCTTTTGTATTTCCTGGATATTGTCATTGATGTCACCAACATATCCTACCTGGGTTAAAAGATTTGTATGAGACTTGGAAACTGCTTCTTGGATTTCTTGACTCTATCAACAGTGACAGAAAGATGTTAATTTTTATGGTATGAATAATAATCTGACTTCTGGAAAGCCATCCATCTCTGAATGTCTGTCGCAGCAAGCCAGGACCTGTACTGCTCCAGTTTGGCGAATATTACAGACAGGTCACTTATTACGAGATTCAGTGGCCTTCGGTTACGCTGTGGTAGCTCAAGATTTTATCGGAGACCTTTCCAGACAAAGCATGTCATCACAGCTGATCTGGTTTTAAGCTAGAAATGTGCAGTTATGGTCAACTTGTGTTCTCTGCTGTAAACATTTACAGCAACAGGACAGAAAGGTCTCTACAAAATGTCAATATGCAATGCGCTGCGTTTCTGAAATACTATTGTGTGCAAGCAGTAACTCATGAGTGCTACGCTACTTGTACTTTGTTCAAGTATCTACTTCACATGAACTGTTCGCACGAATAAGAGGTGATGGATTGGCTTTAGGTGTAACAGAAATGTTCACATGAAACACGTGTGCAGAATTTGGCTGTAAGTTTGGAAGTTCATTGCTTAACTACATTACTCAACCAAAGAGTACGACTTCTGGCAATGCTCCTGCCACTTAGGTGTGAGCTCCTTCCAGGATTGCACTTCTCCCAAACGCATTTGCTTTTACAGCGTGGATTTCTGTACACTCGGAAATCAGGCTGCTGCGCATTGCATATTCCTATTTTCTGAGTTTTCCAAGACTTGATTCTAAATCTGAGTTCCCCGTAACTGAGTTTCACGGTGAATTTATGTATGGGTTATATAGTACAACGCAGTTGTTTCCATGGGAGAAATGTAGAGTAAATCCATCCAACATGTAGTTTCACAACTTCTTCATACTAACAACAGGTCTTTGTACAAAAATATGCTATTTTTAACACTTTGTAATGCTGATGTGAGTGGAAATACATCTTTTTTCCCACTTCTTGAAAAATTTCTGGTTTATTCTGGCAAAGGTAGCTATGCCCCAATTCGAAGCCTGTTCGAGCTAGTGGAAGAAGTGGAATGCACTTGGAACAAACCCTTGTGTGGGTCTAATTCTGCTCCCTTGAAGCCAGTGATGAAATACCACATTACTGCTCAGTTTTAGTCAACAGACTCGAATGAAGAACAAAGTCTGATCTCAGAAAATTACAACATATATTAAGTGGATTCAAGTATTTTGAGACAAGTACTCCACATGACTATTTCAGAATAAAATGAGTAACAGTATAGAGAAAATGGTTTTGCTATCAATTTAGTAATTTTTCTGATTGACCTCATTCACAAATTAACCAAGCAACCTTTAGCGCTTTTTA
Source organism: Fulmarus glacialis (assembly GCF_000690835.1). Taxonomy (NCBI): domain Eukaryota; kingdom Metazoa; phylum Chordata; class Aves; order Procellariiformes; family Procellariidae; genus Fulmarus; species Fulmarus glacialis. The sequence continues at coordinate 3,174 of NW_009189478.1, forward strand.
TTTTAAAATAAGAGCATTCACATAAAGACAAATATGAGTGTGTCTCAGCAGATTCAAGAAATGTGAAAATTGGTACCAGAGTTTAGACCCAATGCCACAGGTATCTAGCGAACAAGATTATTAATGTAAAAATTGCAAATTATTTGGAAACACTTCATTACTACTATCTTTTTCTTTAAAAGCAAGAATATTAACAGGCACTGACAATTGTGTCTCGTATTTTTTTAAATGTCTTTTGCTTGATCCTTATAGTTTCCCACCTTTAAAATTATGTGCTTCGATCTTCATTTTTGTTTAGGTTGTTGGAGGGGTTAGGGGAGTTACTGATGAAGGCATTAGCTTTGCTACACATGGTGTTCCCTAGAAGGCTACTGGGGTGAAATGCTGTAGGTTACCTTTGATCGCTGTGAAAGTATTTGGAAAAACTCCATTGTGGTGGCATTTTCTCTGTTAAATTGGTCGATATTTTGGTGGTTTGCAGAACAGCGTCAGATGGCTCATTTTTGTGGAAAAATGACGGGAGAAGGCTCGGAGGAATGGAGCCACTGGCATTGCTATAGGAGTTCCCACAGTTGTACTGGGCAGTCTCTGTATAGTGGATGTTGCATCAGTCTTTATATTTTTGAATGTTAAGGATGTTAATCTTAAGTGTGGGGTTATTTTTAGACATTATGAAGATGTATGTATATGCAATACTAAGATGTTGGGTGCCTTAAAAAGAATAGGTAATAACAGAGGGCATAGCACAATATAAAATATTAATAACTCAGTCATATGTCATATATTGAACCCATTTATTTTTTCTAACATCTTTATTTTTCTACTAGAATTTTCTAAATCTCTCAAGAATATCCTGTATATTCCATGAATTCTGAAGAAATGTTTTAGGTTACCCACGGGTCGAATCTCTCTGTATTTGGGAATTCAAACAGATACCACTAACTGTGGAGGAATATTCCCCTCCATGGCATGCGGCATGGCAATTTGGCATGTTGTTGTAGCGCTGTGCCAGTAAGGGAGGTTCTCTGTAGCGATGAGATTTTGCTCAACAATAATTTCAAGCAGGAGTTCCTGAATTGTGATAAATCACTTTTGGACTGGCACAGACCTGAGACGTGCTGCTGCTTGTGATGGCTCTGCCATCCCTTCTGCTGGTGGGACCTGGCACCATCGCTGGTGGGGGCTCCTGTAACAGTAATTCTAAACAAACAAACAAACAAACAAAAACCAGAAGGCTTAGGAGTCTTTGTCCTACAGGGACCATCTTATCTGAACTTAATGACTTTCCCCAAATGTTAAAGTGGCATTAGTATACTGATTATGGGAAAATGTTTTGTTTTTTTTTTTTCTTGTTTCCTCAGCTTTTCTTTCCTTTTCTGGAGACAGAAGCTGGTTTACATGTTAAAGAACAGTAGGAATGTATTTGTTAATATTTTTTCAGACCATACGTGTTTAAAATGAAGTCAGTCTATCACAACAGTAACTGTCCTAAACTGAGATGGGTTTTCCAGAAAGCTACGTAAACTTTTGGTTTTGTACTTGGTCTCTAAATTATTATATATATAATGTCCATTATCTGAATAATCCTTGAACTGAAGTCTGTCACTGAACTTTGGAGGCTTTGGCTTTGGAAATCAAGGCTGATTAATGAGGTTGGGTTTTTTTGTTCCATGATTGTTTGGTTTGATTTTATTCAGAGTATGACTGGAGAGAGGAAAACATTGCAGTGTGAAGATTCTCGTCAAAGAATAGTTTTTAATAGGACTTTCAAATCTAATTATTTCTTTTCTTTTCTTTTCTTTGGAGAATGAAGGAGCTATGCTCAAAAGAGTGTAGGAATTGCCACTCAGGCTTCGAGTTGAAATGTGTTCACAGTTGAAATGTCTCCTCTCATTCCTGAGTGCCCAGGACTCAAAGGAAGATGCAAGAAATTCCCATTAGTGAGATTACAGGGTCAGATGTGGCCAGCTAATCTGCTTCACCATTAGCTCTCACCCTGAGCAATCAGGTACCTGGGGTACTGCACCACTGGCGGTACCGGTCCTGTGTCCACAGGGAGCAGGGGAGTGCTGAGCACTTTGAAACATCGTGTTGTAGTGTTTCTGTGAAAGACGAACTTTAGAAAACCTGGACGTCAGTAATGGATGCCGGCCATTTAAAAGTTTGTCTCTGTGTTCTTTAGAAAACTCATCCAGAGTTTCTCTGGTGCTGTTAAACTGCCATGCAAGGGCACATCTGCTCAGTCTTCATAAAAGCACTGCTGAAAAAGATGTATAGCTAATGCATTCTTCTTAATTAGAGAGCATCGTTTCTTGTGGCATCACTTCTGTTATGTTTTCTTGCAGTGACCCAAAAACCTGGCTGCTTTGGAAAGTGGATAGTATTGGCAAGCAAAGAAATATGGCAAGTAAAGGTATTTTTTAGATCCAGTTTATGTTAGTGTTTTCTTCAAAGAAAGGGCGAGTCATATCTATTGGCTCCTTGTTCTGCAGCCCTCACTGAGAGTAACTAGAGGCACAGATTAAGGCAAAGAGTCAGTCATCGTTCAATCTGTGTTTAATTCTCCCCTTTGGTTTTAAACTGACAAAGTAAGAAATGTGGATTTATCTAATTTATATACACAAATATATATATATTCCTCCTGTGAGCAATGAGGGACCATGATACTACAGCCAGCGATGCTGATGGAAGGGATGGCATTGGCATCGCTGGGAGATGGGTTAAGATGTGACAAGTGGGAACAGTGCCAAAGCTAAGAATGCAAACGGCACCTGCAAGTCAAGCACCTTGCTGGGTTAGAGACAGTGCAATAACAACATGCAATTCTTGTTGAAACCTCTCTTTTTAGAGCAGGTAAACAAATATCTCACAGAATCCCATTTTTCCTGCATTTGGCCCAAGTTCTCAACCAGCCTCCAGATTGTTGGCATTCTCAGCGTTGCTTTTACCTATCTGCATGCACAGATATTCATTTGGCTGCCCATAAGTTTTAACACCTTGGTTTGCACATTGAACATGTGCATGAAATGGAGACCAATTGAAAATACGGTTATCTTTGTTGGGTTTTTCTATAGAGTGGTGTTTTGCACCTCAAGACTTCATTCTGTAAGATGTATCGACTGGATTGCCTACCTGTAACTCAGCTTTGTAAGCAGCCTCCCGAGGTTAGCCGTGGTGGTATTACATGCCTTGTGCTTTGCCAGCCCCTACAAGCCAGCCAAAGTCTGTTAAAGCCTTCAGAGCACAAAACACTGATAAGATGGATCTCTAACAGGTATGCATCAGGGATAAAGCGGAGATGTTCCATTTGCAACAACCTAAAACTAGTTGCTGTTAACTCAAAGCAGTAATAGCTGCCTCCTATATCGTTACTTCTATTGGAACAGGGCGGCTAATGTATGTAATGAAAACGCTGATACTGAGTATGTACTGTATATACATATATACTGTGTGTATAAGTATGTGTGTATACATGTATATGCTAGCATGTTGAAGTGTAGAAGTCGATTTTTGGAAAGGCCTGGGAGATTCAGGTATATGGCTTGCTTTGGACTGTTATTAAAAATATGGGCGTTTTGGTTATGAAGCTAAAATAGATACATTAAGACCTACATTCTCAATGTAGGTCAGTGGAGGCACTTCTCAGACATAGTAGCATTTTGGACACTTCATCTTAGTAGCATATTGCATCTCCTAGAATAGGAGATGGTTAGTAGAGGCAATGCAGGAGAAATTGCTGCATCTGAAGTCATTCAGAAAGGTTGCCAAGTTTCTCAGGAACCAGGATGGCAGAATAATGAGTACTATATTTGATTCGGGATGGAAAGGCAACCGTGGGGAGTTCAGCAGAGGCAACTCAGATCATCTTGGCTCCGGGGGGGGAGGGAGAATTTATAGCTATAGCTAGCTAAAAAGCAGCAAGCTGCGTGTGCATTTGTGTGTATATATATCTTTATATATATGTATATACAAATCTATGTATGTGTATATAACACTGTGTGTATATATGTATGTATGTATATGCCTATAATGTATAATATGTGTATCTATAGATATGTATACATTTATATAAATTTATATTTCTCTCTATATATAGTCATGCAACTATGGGAAATAACATTTCAACAGCGTGTCCTTTTCTTTAAAACCCAACGAAAAGCTGCTTCCATTAACAACATATTGGCACAAATGTCTTAAGTTATCTTTTCTGTGTAGAAAGGAGTGTTGCTTAGTGGTTGAGCACAAGCCTGGAAGGTTTTTTACTATTCCAGAGGACTCCAAGTAAGTCATTAACTGCTCCACAGCTGTTCTACATTTGTGAAATAAAGTGGTGGCCAAAATGACTCAGGGCTGGTTTTAAAGGCAAAGGAAGGTGGTTGTTGACTGTTTGTGCTTTGGAAATCTCTGTTATTCTCACAGAGTTTTGATGGTGAAAAACCCGCACTAGTAATTATTCTGGTTGCTGTTAATGTCCCAGCTAATGCTAACAGCTTCTGAAGAGAGGAAAAAAAGATGAATTTCCTGCTCTAGCGTAAGTTACCTGAAGTCTGATTACTTTGACTCAGTGATGTATGGATTTCCATTTAGGGTTAGGATGTTAGGCTGTAAATCAAGAATCTAAGCTCAGTGAACGTCTAGTTCAGGATGTGTCTTTTATGTTATAATTGATTTTAAGTAATTTCGCTTCATCGTCAGAACAAGCTATACCTTAATTCATGATAAGCTCAAAGATTTTCTCAGCTGGAAACCCATTCACATCAGGGTGAATTTTGCACTTGACTTCAGTGGGGTTGAATCAGATCAGAGTGTTTCATTAAGCGCTGACATTGAAACAATCTTGTAGTTGTGCAACTATTAACTAAAATTGTAATTTTGTAATAAAAGCGAGCCTAAAAATTATTTACTAGTTATGTATTCTATGATTATAGCATCTTTCTATCGATAAGACCTTTGTGCAGTTGCTGGGTATTGGCAAGGGTTTTGATTTTGTGCTGCTGATCGTTACTCTGAGTTTTGCCCCTGATTCGAGCTGGAGCCGGCTCAGCCCCTGGAATAACGTGCCATAATACGCTGCAGTTCAAAGGAAAAGCTGCAAAGTAATGATCTCCGTCAGCATCCCCTGAGCCGCCTGCCCTGAATGATTGCTGATTGCTGAATTGCCACATGTGTTGTGCTGGAATAAATGCAGGTCAAGGTAGCGTGGATTTGTCATGGTGATTTTGGCTGCCATGTGGCAGAGCCCGTGTCCCGCTCTGACCGCGTGCGGGGACAGGCGCAACCTGCTCGGGGTTGGTGCCGCTGCAGAGGAGTGTCCTTCTGCCTCCAACGCCGAGCAGGCCCATGCTCTCCTGCTTATTAGAGCAGTGTGGATCTGTCATGCTGCCAATCTGCCATCGTTTGCAAACTGTAATGTGGTTAGAAAAGGGGGAGAATGGATTATTCCTTTCTAAGTCCTTTGCTTCCTTTAAGACAGAAGACAAAGAAACACGAAATAATCACGGAAATCAAAACAAATACCCAGTGGCTTAAAACATATGATGTTGAGTGAAATATTTCTTTTAAGCTTCTTGATTATGCTTTGCCTTATTATTTCACCTGGAGGAAATAAGCACCTTATGGGAAAGTGCTTCCCAATCTCTTTTGCATAAATGTTACAGTGAAACTTTGTGTGATATATAGCTGCCTGTTCAAGAAAATGGGTCATTTCCATACTAATATCATGGTTTTATGCAGAAAATATGCTGAATTCATATACTATCTTCTGGTTAAAGCAATCCTTTTGCTGATTTCAGCCTATTTATCTGAATGAAGACAACCGGAAGGGGAGCAGAAAAAAAATTACTATTTTTTAATTAACTCATGCAGGTCTCATGTCAGGCTAACCACTTGAACCCAGTGTCCCTGTCCCATGCACAGGAACATCATCTTTAAATGGCTAATTTTTTTCAGCAAGCAGCATCAGAATTTGAGCACAGTGTATCACAAAGCTCAGAGGGCTGCTGCTTTTACTGAGCATCTGGAGACTTTGGGAAATACTTTTCCTGATGTCAGTTGTTAAAGAAGATGCCTAGATGTCCATCTCCTCAGGGAAGAAGCCATTCACAAGAAGCCCACAAGCTGAAACCAGTAAAGGAACGATGAAGTTTGCAAATCTCCTCATACTCTGTAGCAATCTCTTCCTCGCAGGATGAATTTAATCTGTAATGAACCTGGGCTACTTGCACTATTGCTCTAAAGAAATAATAAACCAACCCTGCCTTCTATATAGTTGAATTTTGCCATGTCACTTTATATTTAGGACTGGAGCAGTGTGGTTTGAGGATCAGACATACAAAATCACGTTGTTGCTCTAGCTAGACATCCAGATAAATTACATGACCTAAAGCACGTAGGTGCCTAAGGCTCCACTGGCGTAAATCATTGCAGCTCCATTGCTCTCAGCAGAGCACTGCTCATATCCCTGCACTGGGGAGATGATTCAAAGACGTTTGGTACCCGCTGGTGTAACAGTTTCTCTGGAGGGCTTTCCATGCAGCCATTAGCATTTTGTTAAATAAGTTTAAAAATGAAGATGAATAAGCCCAGCTTCTCGGCTAGCGTGAGCTGGCGTCAGCCCAGCAAAGGCTTGGGCTGCTCAGTGCTGGTGGGGAGCTTGACCCTGCATGTGGCCACCTTCTCCCTTCTCACCCAGCTGATTTTCTTCCTGTGGGAATGTGAAGAGCTGAAGCCATTGCTATGTGCTGATCTTTCGCAGCGCCTGTATCGCCTGGCTCCTGACTCGCAAGGACAAGGGTTCCCTAGGCTCCTATCCAACTTCTGCACGAGCTTCTATGCCCACCTAAAACCTGCTCCTGTCCTTGCCTGTTGAAAAAAAAAAAAAGCAAACCAGGCAAACACAAATTCCCTAAGAAAATCTCCGTTTAGCAAATCCTGCTTAAACCAATCCTTAAAGTAATTGTTAAGTGTAAAGGACAGCGGCACTCTACTAGAATACACTATGAATTTACAGGAATTAGGCTCCTAATTCATGTGAAAACAAGACGTCTCAAAGGCTGGTTCCAAAGAATAATTATCTGTTGTAAAGCACCTAATGACTGAGCAGCTTTGGAGCTGAGTACTGATGTTAACAAAAAAGAACTAAAAAAAAAAAAAAAAGATGGCATGATGTTAGATGTGGCTCTTCAGAGGCAGTGGCTGAGCTCGCGAAGCTGCAGTTGTGGTGGTTATAAAGGAAGGCAATGAGCAGAGACAGCAGCTGTCGGGGAAGCCGTGACAGTTTTACGGCCAGGACAGAGCACAAAGATACTCTCGTTATGACTATTGCCGGCATTTAGATGGGAACGGCTGCTTATTCTTTCATGGTGTCTCTCCCGAGCCATGAGGCACTTCCTTGCTCTTCAGCCTCTCCTCGGATTTTGCATTCCCTATCCACGGAGGTCATGTTTACAGAAGGTGTGTAAGCCTGGAGAGCAGCAGCCTTTGGTTTGAAACCATCCTGAATCAGCAAAGCTCAACTCAAGGACAGCAGCGACCTAGAGCTTATGGGTAAGCAGGTGATAAGTGCTTTCCTGAACGAGGACCTGAGATTTCACTGCTTTGTTGCTAGAGATGTGGTAAACTCCTGTAAAATAAAATTGTATTAAAAAAAAAAAAAAAAAAAAGAGGTATTTTCACAGTGATAATAATGATAAAGCTCTATATAATACATTTTATTAACAAATAAGCAGGTACTGACCACCAAGGTCTTGTCTGGAATATAAGAGACACCTACCAATTTTTCCTCTGACAGAGTCTTTATTTTTTCTCGTTTTCCCTCTCTAAATCATTTTGGGACAGACTCATCCTACTTTAATGAGATGCCATTTGTTCCCCATATAGCGTATAGGAAAGGAAGGTGATCTTAAGAGGTTCGTGTCTTAAGCAGAGCAAAACATTCCCGGGGAGAGGTCTATCCCACCCATTAATCTTACCTGGAGCTTTGGGTGATTGTCTTGTATCTAAACATTTAGATATTTAAAATCAATTAGAATTTAACTGGAACTAAGTTTCTGTTCCCAATTTCCTATCTCCACGGGGAAGACAGCGAAAATTTCCTGTCTCATAAAAATATTATGAGTATAATGTGTGTTATTAGATATCCAGATACTCTATTTAATGGAACATTGCATATATATAAAAAATGGGAAAAGTATGTTACTAGTATTTCTTTCTGTATTGAAGGGATTTGAAGAATTATGTAAATATTAAACAAACAAGAAGTTAAATTATTATTATCAAAATAATTATTAACTTATCAAAATACTGAGCTATGCAATAAATCACTGACAACTCTGGATATTCAGGTGACAGTGTGAGGCCCTGATGGAAAAGCATTAAGTTCTGAACAGTTGAGATAATGATTTAATTGCTGAAGATTTTTCATCTTCAAAAATTTTCCACTGAAAAATGTCTGCTGTTAACTGGAAAACAAAATCCCCAAACTGATTTTTTTTATGATTATTTGGTAGCTGAAAAAAATGTGACTCCTTGAATGTTGCTGCAAACCAAAATCTTTTCAAAGTTTTCATCTTAAGAAAACACATTTTTCAGTTTAAGAAAACTCTTTTTTGAAGCATAGAGAGGCTTTCTGAAAATAATACTAATTTAGAAGAAAACATTTTTTTAAAAAGACTTTCTACTAACAGAAGTAGGGCAATTATTTACCTTTTTTATTAAAATGTGACTCCTTGAATGTTGCTGCAAACCAAAATCTTTTCAAAGTTTTCATCTTAAGAAAACACATTTTTCAGTTTAAGAAAACTCTTTTTTGAAGCATAGAGAGGCTTTCTGAAAATAATACTAATTTAGAAGAAAACATTTTTTTAAAAAGACTTTCTACTAACAGAAGTAGGGCAATTATTTACCTTTTTTATTACAAAAACCACGTTAACTTTTATGTGCTTTTGTTCGTGTAAATTTTGTTTGAAGGGAAAAAATAGTATCTTTAATCCTGCTGGTATTATGGAGGAAAAAACACTCAAGCACATGAAGATTTTGTTATCTGTGCTCAAAAACTTTGTCTATCTGTACCAATTTTTCTAATAAAAGATATTACGTGTTCTATAACTTCAGTAATTGACTACTTTAAGGTAGAAGTAAAGGATGGATAATAAATAAAGGAATGAAGTGTTGAAGGAAAGAATAACAGAAGTATTGCTGGCAAAGGGCTTAAAGTTCCAAAACTGGGCTTCCATTGCCAAGAAGTGTGGGCATAATCAACAGGCGCTTGGGAACGCATAATCCTTTTGAATGGATATCAGACAATTTACTCACTTCTGTTATTACATTATTCCAAATGCAAACTACGACCGAGTTCATAATATTTGTTGCTGTCCACCTTGACATTACTAAAAGTAATAGTTCTGGGAAAATGAAAGAGTGGGAATAGTAGAACCTCGAGAAAATTGCAGTTACTTTGTTTTTCCAGTGATGTCCAACACTAAAACCAGAAGTTATACTATGTGTATCCAAATTAACGAAGTGACAGTAAAATTGAATGACCAATCATGGAGAGAAGAAGGGGAAAAAAGTCCAGACATGTTTCTTTAGTTGGCATGCTAACATTCGTCTGGGTATGGGCAGGTCCTTGACTGCTGGGACTGGTTAACACCAGAAATAAGATGATTTTTCTGAAGTTTGACTCTTTGACAGATCCTTTTTTTGCCACAGGAAGAATGTCACTGCAATATCAGGAGAATGGTCTCAATGACCTAATTTTTTTTTTTTTAGGTCTTGTGCAGCATCTATAGTCCTGAATAATATAATGGTCCTCGAAGGAGTACATACAAACAGATTTTCATCTGTTTATTTGTGCGTGAAATATGTTTCATGTGCATACTGGCTGAAATCCTGTATGGGCATAGGACAGGTATGGCAGCTTAATATGCATATATACTTGTTGGCAAAGTCATGGTCTTAGTACGCTCAAATTAGCCACTGTGAAGACAAAGCATGTGCTGTACACACTTGCAGGTGTGGGTAAACGTTAAAAGAATGAATATTATTAAGCTGTTAATGCATTGGATTTCTTTCTTACCTTCATTATTGGCTGATTTTCAGTACCTATAATTAATGTGCTTGGAGTGGGTGGATCTCTTTACTTTTGCCTGTTTCTTTTCACAGCTAAATCAGGGAACACGAAAAACTTAAAATCATGATTCTCTGCAAAAGGTTTTCCAAGTTTCCTGGTGCCATGGTGGGCTGGGCGGAGAGAGCCCAAACAGGGAAATACACTACTGGAGATAAATAGGTGTTTGGAAAAAAGCTACAATGCTGAAACCTTCCAGATGAAAAGTTGCTTGCATTTTGGACTAGTTTCCAATTCTTAATTTTGCAACTCCTTGTAATATGTAAAAAACCCTCAAATATTCAGGAAGTCCCAAATTCTAGAGCTGTGCAGCTGGTACCCGGTAAGTTTGATACCTGTCAAACTGGATATAACCTTCTACTCTGTAATGTTTAGGAGAACTAACATTTGAATCAGATATTGTGTGAGCATCATAACATGTAAAGCTTTAAAGTGTATCACTTTTCCATGATGATTCACGCATTTAGCATTATTTGCAGGTGATAGGGAATCAGTGCTCAAGCGTGAATTGGCTGTATGTATTTATTTACAGGTAAGTACTAATAAAGGCAACCTTAACCTCAAATATATTCTCCTCAAAAGCAATGTTCATTACCATATCTGATAGAATAACTCCCCATTATCCCTCATACAAATTAGCAGTATTAATTTTTACAATAACTGTCTTAAATAACAGTGCATTTTTGATTAACCTAAGCTAAAAAAGCGTAGAAAGCCAATACATGGGCCTGTGGATTCATAGCAGATGTTCATGTCCAGTGTCTGAATATATGCATGTCCCACTCACCATGAAATTAATCCCTTGGCATCATATTTCTCATGTAGAAAATATTCTCAGTGTTTGAAACTGTTGGCTTTTGTGATTGTACTTGAAGAATATTGCTTCTGATGGAGTAGAGATGTTTTTTGTTTAGTTTTGTCTGAATATCGTGACATTGTTAATTTAAACAATATCCCAAACCTCCCGCAGCTGGTTACTGTTCACTGTGGTGGACTTTGATTCAGGCACTCGCTGATTGGTATGTCACTCCTGGGCACAGAGTGCCTTTGATAGAGGTGTAAATTCACTGATTATCTTGAAATGAAACTGCTGAGTTTAAGATGCAATCTACATTTGTAAAGTGAAATTTCCATCAGATAAGGAGGGGGAAAAAAATACATCCATGCCTGTGATCTGACATATGAGGAAGTCATTGGAAATTTTCCCACGTTCTTAATGACTTCAGAGGATCAGGCCCCTGCTAAATCAACCACAACATTAATTTAGAAATGTATATATTTATAGCCTTAGTTTATTACAACAAAAACATCACAAAAATCCTTAAATCTAATGAATGGAAGTGCCCAAAGCATAAATCAATAGAGAAGAATCTGATGCTGGGAACATAAAGCCGGACAGAGGAAGACAGTCACTGATTAAACAATATACTGCACAGTCTGAGCGGACAGGCGTAAGGTGAGTGGTGAAGACACAGCCCTGTTTGTATCGGATGATTTGTTGAATTCTGGAAGAGGGAGACGCTGGCAGAGTCATTGCAGACAGTAGCTGGAGCTGGTCCAAAGAATAGAAGAGCTCTCTGTGTCAGTCAAGGCCACCTAAATGAGCATGGTGACTTGGCTACAAGAAATTTAAACACTGTAATTCAGATTTTGAGGATAAACAAGTTAAGTGTTGTATATTTGTCAGGAGGCAGCATCTAGCTTCTTCGAGGAGAAGTTAGTAATATTTTTAAGCCTTTTAAGTTCTCTTCTGCTTGAGTGACTGGTGAGTAACTGAGTAGCTGAAAGCCAAGTGGTGGCCCATGCAATACTGGTGGCTAGTTTCATTACTTTCTCCCTCATGAAAAAATCTGGCTCTGAAATCACAAGATGTCTTCATCACTTCTTAAGCTGAGTGGCCCAAATCAGATATTTTTGAAAAATATGAACCAAGCTTTCTAGTCCTTCTTTTTGTGTAAACACCCTAGAAAACATTTTTTTTTTAAAATGGGACTGAAAAGAACAAGTACTTCTACAACGCTTCTTGAGTAGAAAAGTGAGAGCCAAGTGCAGGCTGTTAAAGACTATTCCCTCTTGCATGTAATTAAAAAAAAAGAAAAAAAGAAAAAAGAAAAAGTAGTGTTTACTGTCTGCTCCAGAACCCTCACAGTAGCCTGGACATGCAGATAGCAGAGCAATAAGAGAAGATTGCAGTTTATTGTGTTTGGGTGAGAGGGTACATCCAAAATCCTCAAGCAAGCTTTTCAGAGGAGGCTATCAATTACTTTTTGCATCAATAACCAATAGTTTTTTGAAGAAAAAAAATGTTTAATTTGAGAAAAATGCTGAAGTGGATTAAATACAGGCTCAGGAAGGACAGGAAAAGAGAAACTGCAGAGAAGTTCTGAAAAAAATGCATCTACTAATTTTGTGATTTTTTTTAAACTCAGAGGAGATGTATTATATCTTCAGTAATGAACCTGGCTGATGGCCTCATTTTGGAGGATGGCAGAGAAAATAAACATACATTCAAAGTGATGTGCGTAGATTGGATTTGATGCCTCTAGGTGATTCCCCCATGCTTTGCAAAGAAGGCTAAAGTAATAGGCTGACAATATAAAACTAAGATCAGAAACCAAGATTTTAAAATATAACTATTTTGGGAGATGAATAGATTTTTTGATGGTTAACTCGGTACACATTACTGATTATCCATCTTCTAAAGATCTTGTGAAATATCATCACAAGTCATTAAAGTCAGTTTTGAAAACTATAATCAGAAGTTATATCTAGTTTGGTCATGTATTAGGGCTGAAATATGGATGGCTGGGGCTGGGTGTATTAAGGAGAGATGTTACTTGTGGAAGATCATATTCCTTTCCTGGTGGATGCTGTTACCAGAATAGCAAGTGTAGACAAAATTGCTGCAATGGTTTTTCCATAGTTACATAAAAAAGGATAGATGAGTGTTTGCTATTGAGCTGGTCAAGTTAAGCGAGGAGCTGGCACCTGGGACCTCCTGCCTTCCTCCCAGCCCTTGGTACTGATTTGCTGTGTGGATTTAGATAAATCCTTTAATATTGCGTTTGTCATTTACCTCTCTGTAGAATGCTTATCTCTGTAGCATGGAGGCATGGTGGAAATATACAGTGCTGCTGTCTGTGTTGAGAAATATTTATAATATATTATAGACTGAGCTAAATGTTTGCAATGAAATCCCAAAATACACAAAATCTAGACTTGTTGTGCACTTGCTGAAAGGCTGAAAGGCTAGGGAAGACCTGGGCAATACCTTTATCAGGTGCTGATAAATATTTTAAGCGGCACTGGAGAAGTAACATACAGGTATTTGGACTTTCAGCTGACCTTTTAAACACATCTTGTGTGGCGTGGGAAATAAATAGTACCGTTGCTGGGCACTGGCACAGCTCTATAAAGAGGAGATGCCCGATGGACTTCAGGAAAGATCAGAAACTGCAGGATCAGCCCTTGAGTTTCTATAGATTCATGTGAGTGCAGTTTAAAGCAGAACTTACCTACAGTGTTTTTCAGAAATTAAAAAGTACCATTTTAGTTCTGGTTTAAGAGTGAAAATGGATTCCTGTGGTTTCTACAGTTCATAAACCTGGTGAGGCTCCTTGCTATGCTAGATGCCTTACGGAGAGACAGTACTTCATCCTGAAGTGGTTGGTATCCCACATACCTCAATACATGAGTGCACCCTAAAAGAAAAGATCAGGCTCTTGCTTAGTGCTCCTGTTTGGGTTTAAGGAGGCAGTTAGAGAGAATGCTGAGACCAACCTCTGAATCTGGTGAAAAATTGCCCTGGTGGAGACATTGTGTTTATATTTACCAGTGTATGAGATACATCCACATTTTCATTGGATTGATTGGCTTGAATTACCTGGAGCTGCTTCTGAGTAGCTTTAATGGAGTGAAGACCAGATATTATTTTTCTAGACAGAGCTCTTTATTGTAACAGAAGTATCAAAACAATTTAATTTTAGTCTTTTACCTTAAGTGTGTTTTTTTAGCAATAGCAAGAAGTTGGGAATCTGCAAAGAACCCATGAAACCTGGTCCCCAGTCCTTGATGTAGCTCCTTATCAGTGCGCCTTATTGCCAGTAGTCTCAGCACCCTCAATATAAGTAACCTTAGCCTACCGTCGTGTTTATTACGACACTACATATTTCACATTAAGTGTTATTTACTGTAACTCTGCACATAAACGACTAACAACCTTATTGGGAACTGTCCCTTGCATGCCTTATGTCAAATACAGATGCAGATCACATTTATGACTCAAAACACATGCAATGTAGATTCGTAAATTATACAAGAAAGAACACAAAGTAATGAGAGACGCGTCATCTTTCGTTTCTCATTTCAGAGGCAGTAGTTTGGCATAGAAGACTTATTACTATGCCAGCCACTGGCTTTCTTGTAGTCAATAGCTCATCTCTTTGCTTTAAGTCTGCGTATAGGAATAAAGATGTTTTGCAAGAAGGAAAACAGTAAGACAGCAGCTTGGCCCAAGCTGGGGTGGGGTATTTGAATTTTGGAGATCTACATCTCAGCTTGTATCAGCCACTTGGAAAAATCCTGTAGCTTTTGCATGTTTCCCTCTCCTCATCTATAGAACATGTTAACACCTTTTTTAAAGCACAAATCTGTGCATGGAAAGCATAACGTAAAAGCTAGGAATTAGTCGCACCTGCTCTAAAGGGGACACACTGGTCCCCAAAAGCCAAATACAGAAATACTGTGGGCCTGAGTACTGCCAAAGAGCAGAGGTACAGAAATGGGGAGCGGGGAGGGAGAAGCTCAGGTGGGGACTGGTGACACTGTGGCCACAGCACTCTGCAGAAATGCCGGGAAATGTCCACCAGCAAAGGCAGTGAGAAAGAGGATGGCGGTTTCTACTGAAAACAGTGTGCTGCCAGCTTGAGAGGAAATTAAAAAGGGAAGAATGTTTTGGATCTGACTAATAACTTAGCCTGTCTTTAGGGGTTTGAAATAATGTCTGCATTTTGTTCAAGTGCAGTAGTAGGAGATGAAAAATCCCTTTTCTTTAGCCTAAAATTAAATCAATGTGAAAGTGATTCCCTCCCACCTTGGGTGAAATTCGTATTTGGACCAAGGTTTCTGCATTAGCTTTCCCACCTGTGAGATACCCTATGGGATATATCTGTGAAGCCTATGGGATATATCTGAGAACATAACAGTATGTTCTCTCGGTGCCAAAGAGAAGGGCTAGGGCTAGCACAGGCACCTGCGGTGCCAGGGGATGGGGGAGCATGGCAGCAGCAGCATTGCGCATGCAGATCTGCACCATAGCCTGGAGGTGCCGCCACAGATGATCTTCTGGTCCAGTATCGGAGGAGCTGCGTGTACATCTTAGCCAGACTGAACAGATTACATCCCTGTAAGTCAAGGCAAATACATGTCTGCAGGGAATACTGGTAAAACTGCATGCAGCGTCCGTGTTTGGAGGCTAAACCTGGTCCTCAGTTGCTTTGAATATCAGCTTGCATCATCAGTAAACACTGAATGAAAATTAGGCTAGAAGGTGTTATGGATAATTGTGTTTTATTTCAAATACTTTGTACAAGCAAATTTGAACCTAAGATCGCAAAATAGTCCTTAAAAAGAGGAACAAAGATGTGAAGCATTTCCTTGTTTTGTGTTTATTTGAGAAACAATAACCTCTTAACGGGAGGGTTACAAGCAGAAAGACATTCTGCAGATTATTGCTTTTCTAGGGCATGGTTCCTCGCATGATTGGCACATCCCTGTGGACACACAAAGCCCCAGCAAGGTAAGGGCTGACTACTGCATAGCAATTCATAGAAACAGGTTGCAAGAGGAATCCTTTCAATGAAATAAGTTTCCTTACAGCCAGTAAAGCAGTTTGCGATATTCAGAAAAATTATTTCCTGGTGGACTTGCTTACCATTTTATCATATTGTGCCAGATTGTGCATGTAACTGATGAAAAAGTAAAAATTCACAAAAGTTATGTAGGCAAAAAATGCTCAAAATTACTAGCTGTATTTTAAAAGCTTGGAATCCTAAAGGTCAGGTTTCAGTTGGTTTTGTCTCTTTTGTAATAGTATTTAGTATTATTCAATAGAATTTTCCATCTGCAGGGTTGGAAAACCTCAGTAGATGATGTGGATTTGTGTGTGATCAGAATTTCCAATGAGGGTAACTAAGCAGTCACAGCGATTAAAAGACCGATACTGTATTGATCATGAAGGTTATATTTCAGTGACTAGAATAAAGAATATACTGTAATGCAAAGCATGTATTCAACAGAAAAATGCATAGACATATACAAAATAGAGAACAAAAAATAAAACTTTAGTTCATGCAAAGTTTACACATTTGTTAATTTTTTATCTACGTTTATAGTAAAAATTTGAGAGAACTTGATTGGCTGAAAATCCAGAATATTAAAGCTTTCAAGAAAATAATATTCACGTAAAACCTATAGAGTACTTTTGGAGCATTTGGATTCTCTAAGTAACTGTGTACAAGTTGTTGGATGTCACGATTTCTTGCATTATTAATAAAAGTAGTAGCTTTGCATCTTCCTAGTTCTAATTATTTCTCTATATCTCCAGGAAATAGAAGTATAAAATATCAAGCATTTAAAAATACTGGGTAAGCATCTTTTGGAGAATATGCCTACAAAATGAGTCATACTTATGTTTACAGTTTTATACTGATTTTCAAATCATAAATCATAATAACAAGATTACAAAATGGCCAAATCAAGGCTGTTACTGTGAGGTCACAATTATGAGTCAGTAGAATCTTGCTACATGAGAATCTCCACAAGTATCAATGGATAATTCTTGTACTTGTTTATTGATGGACTTTTGAAACTAAACTGAAAAAATACGTAAAGATCACGTGATATTTCAGGAAAAGAAACCACACGAACCCCAGACTATTTCAGGCACCCTGAAGCAGTTTTCAGTCAAATAAAACGTTAGTCACCTCTCAAAATTCACTCATTTTTATGTGTGAACTGTGTATAAAAAAACCCTAACAATTTTTTTTATTATACATAACTATAAGTATATATAAAACATACATATTGCAATCATTTTGCAGATGTCCTCAGGACCTCAAAACATCTGTGGGTCTTGAATTCTTCTCCAGAAAGATCAAAATCTGTTAAAAATATAATCTGGCTCACAGTAAATACAGAGAGCCAAATTCTGCTCATTGTCTTCTTATAAGATTTGTCATTGTTTCATGGAGTCCCTGACCGGGCATTTTGCCTAACTAAAGAAAATACTATATAATACTGATTAAGTCCTATGTTATTGTCTTCAGAACCACACTGTGGACTCTCTGCTTTCCTTAAAGTGCTGTACTTATGGTAGCTTCATTATTTTAAAAATATCATAATAAATGAGAGATTTAGATGATGTTCCTAAATAAATGATATTTAGTAAAACCAACTTCTTGCCTTTTTAAGACAGACATCTTTTACATCTCCTTAAACATTTCTTTACATTGGATCACATATTTTTATAATAGAATTGTAAATAAAAGTCAATATAAAATTGATAACAGTTATTCCATTTTAATTTACAGAGATGTAGCAGACTGTCTTCACTGAGACACCACCATAACGAGCTGAATTACTTTGATGTTAATTTTCAGAAGATGTGACTTTGATGCAAAGCACTGAACTGTCAGGAGAAATACTAACCTACAGTCTTGGTTTATAAACAAGCATTTGTTACATCAAATGTTCACTACATTTACAACCTTGTATTGTTGTTTAACATTTTTCCTTGGAAATAAACATATGTTCAAGGGTGTTTAGCCATAAATAGACATGAGTTAGAAGGAAATCTAACCCCCCACTTGAAAATTATACTGAGGAAACTGTATGTTTAATCTTCTACTGGTGATGTCTCTCTTAAGGTAGTATTAATAGACAGAAAAACCTGAGCCTTTTCTCTAGTGTGTGTTTTACCAGTTTTATCACTGGTGGAACTAATTGCAGATCTCAGGTTTTCAGTGGAGCTCACCTCCATGTCTCCTGATCATTCCTTTTTTTCTGATGGAGACTTCATATATTTTCCAGAGTATGTGAGGTAGAGGCTTACTTTATTATGAACCAAAGGTCAGGAACACATGAAATTTTCCAACTACATTCTTCCCAAAGGACATGAATGAATCGTTCGTTGTAGCTGGTGAGTCAAAAGTGCACAGCAGTTACAATAACAGAGGCCCTTTTTCTTCAATCTTCAGATTGGAATTATTTGGGTATTATTTATTCTCAAATTATCTTTTTCCCTTTCCAATCTTAAGCAAATGACACCCCAAAAGCTCCAGTTTTCATGTAAGATAAACATGAATAGAACATAATAGAAAACAGATTTTTAATTAAAAAGTGGTTTTAACACAAACTTGAAATGTGACAAGGATCAAGCCTTGAGTTTGGGCACATGGATTTCAATGCACCTGTAGGAAATATCTTGGTTTTAATTATATGTTTAAAAAAGCATTTTCTGTATTTGAGTATAGTCATTTTCTTAAGAGCAGTTTGAATTTTGTGTAAGTACCACATGACCACAAAGCTGAACGGAAACGAGATTCTAAGGCACAAATATCAAATATTTCACTCAGTAAAACACTCCAGTTGTGGAGAATTTGTGCAAGTACAGATGGATTGAGGCTGGGGTCTGTAGGGGCTTTTTCAGGTGCAGTGATAACTTTTTGGGTATCCCAAAAATGCACGAAGAAGCACTAAGGCTAAAAGATTTCTATAGTTTCCAGGTCACAACTTCAAACTAAAGGTCTGAATCTGGACAGGGAACTGTAAAACACCATGACAGGCAGTGAAATTCTCCAAAAATTGAATCTCCAGTGTCTCAGTCAGGGTTGCTGTCATCTGAAGGGCTTCCTGGCTTTATATAGCTTTTGTTGAAAGCGGGCCTGCTGTGTAGGAAGGACATAGGGTAGAGGTCCTTCTGACTTTGGACAATAGAATAGATTCTTCCAAGACTCATGTTGCAACCATTTCAGTACATTTCTTCTTTTTCCTTTTTAATCAGAAGATGTGATATATGTTTGTTTGAAGAGGAAGCAAGAACCTAATCCTTTTTGAATTGACAATATTTTTTTACTAATACTAGATCCAGCTGTATGTATTTTGTATCCATTAATTTATTCATTCTGGCAGGGGAAAACATCCCTAATAGATATTGAAGAGTTATGGTAATTAACAAAATTAATTGTTAATTGTCCAGCAATGTTGTCAACTAAACTGCATATTCTTTTCTGAACAGTAAAAGTATATACCTGAAAGATGGAACTAGCTCATCAGTTACCACAATAGCTGACCAAGCAGCAACTTATTAAATCAACAGAAATAACTCTAAAACCTTAGGCAATAGAGTGTGCTTATCTGTTTGCATCTGCTGTTTTTGCTTATTTTCAAATGCTTAAAATGCTAACTGAGAAGCAGACTTGATGTTCCTCCAAGTCTCTAAGCAAAGCTTAGTTACTCATCTTGCTACCAACAGCAACTCCTTCGGGGGAAGAAACGGGATCGTGTAGCAAACTGCATGCACAAGCAGTCTGGGTGAGGAAACTTCCTTCTCCACCAATTGCTGCAGTGCCACGAGACCTTCTGATAGAGCCAGAAGATGTAGCTGCTGCACATTGTGACAACAACCACCCTTGAGGAGGTTCTGCCAGCTCTCAGGACAAACAATATTCCTCATCAACGATTCCTTATCAAGGAGCAGAGAGCCAATTTAAAGACATTAGGGTTAAGAGCGGAAAGGCAGGTACGGACCTCAGGGATAACGGTACCATCCCACCCTATATGGGTGACCATGACTGCTTACGTCAGACTACAGCAACTTTAAGAGCAAGGTGAAAGAATAATTTCAAATACCCGCAAGACTTATTTGCAGTAATATTTGTGCAAGTCTGAGCTTTCGTGCTGCTGCATGTCTTTCAGATCATCTGCAACAAAGCTTTGGGCCTGTAAACTCCAAGTTGTCCCCTTGCTGCTGCCAGGGAAGAATGCGGGAAAAACCACATGAAGTTCATTTCTCCAGAGCTTGAACTCATTGACAAGAACAACCTAAACAAAGCATCTGTGGCCACGCAGTCCTGGATTAAGTGTGTATAAAAGACCCCACTCCATCAAGAGATTACCACTGTACAAGCTGAAACTATGATTTGGGCCAAGGGGAACATCCATGTAAAAGAAAAGCAACTAAGATGGGAGTTGCTGAGGAAAAGGTTTGTTACTGTCTCCTGGATGTCATTTCACGTGAGAAAAAACAAGAGGCAGTTTTGTCCTATGACCCCAATGATTCTCCACCTCAACTGTTGGTACATGCAAGGTAAATTCAAGAAATATATATGGATCAGGCATGCTCTCTCTCCTCTCTGACAGTGCATTTAACCAGCTTTTACTTACACTCTTAGGGTAGGATTTATTTTAGAAAATTAGAAAAAAGCATTTGTGTTAGTCTTCAGATAGGAAAAATTACATGTTAAGAATCTACAGTTCATTGTCTAAAAATACTTTGCAATTACATAATGCTTTCCACTTTCAGAGCAATATTCATGTTAATTAGGTCTTTTAACACCTTTTTGGAGTTTAAATTTAGTTTAAGATTGGTCAAAAAGTTGTTCTGGTTCTTTCTCTATGTGACTAGAGTAGTTGGCCTTGGTCAAATTCCTCCTGTCCAAGTACCTACAACATCATCGTCATTTGGTGCTATCTGATGCCTTTGGCAGTGATTGCACAGGCTGAAGGTGGAAACAGCACCTGAACTGTCCCTGCATTTTCAAACCAGCCTTCCCAAGGCAGGGTTCAGGCATCTGGTCCCTCTGCTGTGCTTTCTGTCATGTGCAGATGCCAAATCTCAGCCTGCTGGGCTATTGCAAAATAGCAATAATTAATTTGTTTTTTCTTTTTTTCATTAAAGTAGTTTCAAGACAAACAATTGAATATTCACATGTTTTAAAATGTTATCATTTCCCTTTGCATTGATTTGGTTGTGCAGTTCCCCCCAGCAGCATTCGGGAGAGGTGCTGGCAGGACAGGCTACAAGCACTTTTTCTCCAAGCGCCATGCACATTGGGGGGTTTCAGCTGAGAAAGCCACCAGTAAATTCAATGTGCTGATTTCACCTCACCCTGAGGAAGCCAATTTTTCACTTGCTGCTTTTACTGTGGAAGGAAGAAAGGGACAAGAAAGCAGCAACTAAAGAAAAAGAAAAGATCCATCAATGTCACCAGTTCAGGGCCAGGTCACTCAACTCCAGAGCAAGAGCTGTGCCTGCAGGTGTGATACTACAAAGCATGGCTGCTCCCTGCGTGTGTGAAAAGCAGCTTTCTGAAAGCTCCAATACGAACAGTGAGAGCTGAAGGTATGAGAAATGTCTGAATCCTTACCTGGAGCAAATAGCAAACCTGAAGACAAGGCTAAGCCCTCTTTGTGCAAGCGGTAGGGACGATGACAGGCAGGAGGTTAGTGACATGTCTCATTTAGTCTAGTATCACACCAGAATGTTTCTGACACTGGGTTGTTTCTGTGGAGACTAAGCTGCAGCAGTAAGCCCTTGGCCACAGAAAGGAGTGACAGCAGCTCTGAAAATCAAGAAGCCTCATGCAGTATCAGGAGCACCATGCATGAGCAAGGGCACCATGGACTAGTGGCAACACAGGTGACAGGAACCACTTACCTTATCATCTTTCCAGGAAGAGGGGATATATAAGCACAGGTCACCAGAGTGCCTAAGAAATAATCTCATTTGTGATTATATTGCCAGCTTCTGGGGGCTGCAGCTTCTGGTTCCTGACTTGCAATCCTGGGCGAAACCAGTGATGAAACAAGTCAGGAATTATGAGTGAACAGAATAATTTTTCCTCCCAATAGTCTTTTCAAATATCAACTCAGTAAATAACTAGGTCAGATGGAACAGTAAATATTTCCTTGTCCTTTCTCCTGTTTCTTGTTTAAGCAATACACTTTAGAGGTGGAAGATACCTAGCATAACTAACTTTATATTTTTGTTTTCTTTTTTTAAGCTTTCTTTCACAATCTGTACAACATGAGTCTTTTTTTATCCTCATTCCTACTTCAGTTCGTTTCATGGCTACCCATATCCATTAGGGGTTTGGAAAGCATCTCTAAATTTTTCTCCCCATTGCTTCTGGTAACAAAACTTGTGGATGTGCTTAAACCTCTGTAGATGCTGGATATGTATCTGCCTCTTCTTGGGTGAGCAAAGCTGCTGTACCTGGCTATATGATTCCCTAAAACCACAAGCTTGGCTTGATAACAACCAAACTCCCCAGACCTTGTGTCTGGGCTTCTGATCTATAGAAGCTGCAGGTCATCAGCAAATTGAAACACACCTGGTTCCCAGCCAATCAGATTGCACGGTTTGCCTGGCCAGCTAATCAGCATGTGCATAAATACCCACAAACGGGGCATGCTCCATGCAGTCTCTTGACTAACAGATGACCAGGCAGGAGGTCCTTGAGCTCCAGGTTTCTACTGAAGTAAGAAGGTACTAAAGGGGAAGGGATTCCGGTGCTCAGCAGGCTTACATGGGCTGTTCAACCCAATATATTTCTTGCTGCTACCTAGATGTTGATATACAGCTTTGAGTTCCCTCCCTGTGGCACGCTGTAGCTTTTCAAGATCTTAAATTGGAAGACTTTTGTGGATATTTAGAATACAGCTGCATGAACACTTTTGAATTATTACTCATGCTGCAGTTTTGGGGAACAGCATTCAATGGGCTATGTTGTTCCTTCCAGTGACCTGTTTCCACTACTGGGTGATGGAAATAGGTAATCGGGTCCTCCCTGTGGTGACCCTTGAGTCAGCTAGCAATGCCCACCCTTCAACATGGAGGCAGCTGCAGCAACTGAAAATTGTTGTGGCAGCCATGGAGTTATGAGCTGTTCCAGCATGACCTTCACTGTGATGTGAAGGATACTAATAGTGCTGGTGATTACCCCTAGGTAATCCATGAAGTCTGCTGTTGTATGGGAAAGAATTCTGGCATTCTAGGAACTTACTTTGTCAAAACAAAACAAACAACACCCCCAAAAGCCAGGAAAGTACAGGGATGGGGCTTGTTTGGTATAAATAATAAAACTGTCTTCAGGCTCTTTAAATCACAGTCCACACCTGTGACAATCGCATCTGGTTGAGTAACTCCCTCTGGGTCTTTGCCATCAATGAAAATATTCTCCTGCCTCAGTATTTTAATTGATTTGAAAGGTTAAGGGAGATGTATGTTAACTTAATAACCTTTTTTTATATATTTGTGATCCAAATCAGAATTTGAATTAGAGAATGGGAAGGTTGTGCAGTAATTCATTCCTATTTGGCTATTTTATGGATTTTTCTCATTCAAAGCTATCCTGTATTTGTAGTAGAGGTACTGAAACTCTAGTATATATAGCAAGCCTCTATTTAGAATGATGGTATACCTTGTCCTCTGTTTTTTCTCCATGTAATTAGCATTTCCCTTCAATCCTCTTTGTTTCATTATAACATCTCTCCTTGTATGTTCTTCATGCAATCTGCCTTTTATATGTACCTGAATTTGACAATTTGGGTCTGGGGATTTTAAATTTACAGCACAGGAATTAGCAGATTGCAATCTTTGACCCACGCTAATCACCAGTTATGTTTTCCTCAAGGTGCTGTCTGCAGTGAAGAAAGACAGGAAGCTTTAAAGGCTTTTGCCTTTAGCTTCCTGGGGCACTGCTAATAAGGAAGGACGTAAAATTGCTGACATATTTCTGTGTTACTAACATGTATAAGCAGAACTAGCGGCTGTAGTTTCTATACCAAGTGGTACCTTAAAAATCACAAGGACTGAATAAAACAGCCTGTGGTTTGCTGTCACAGAAGTTTAATTTTAAAATGTTGCAATTTTTTTCTTCTATCACACAAAAAAGTGTGACTTGAAGAGGAGAATGTGTTGTGTTTGGCTTTTCTTTTTCATGCAAAAAGAGTGCAATTGCTATCTTAGTGTGAATAACACACAAAAACCCAATGAAAGAATATTTTTTTCAAGTAAAGACTGGAATATGTTTGCACTGAACCAAGACTGGATCTCATTTTTTCATGACTGTTTCCACTGAGGCCCAAAGCAGGACATGGACCCCACAGAAAACATCACGTATCTAGAAGTGTCGGCATGCCTTTCGTCCTCCTTTTAGTAATAATGAAGGGACAAAGTAACTGATATTATGGATCCAATTCATGAAAATAAAAGTAGCAGATCATAAAGTACAGAAATAGCAGACAAATACAGAAAACGTACTTGTACAGTGAAGTGCATTTGAAATAGCCAATGCCATTGGGCAAATATACTGATGATACCTTTTCTTTCAAAACTCAGTTGATTTTACACTGCTTGTGCAAAACCTGCAACTTAATCAAAGGTTCAAACAATATAGTGGAATCTTTTTTTTCCCAGCCACCATCCTTTCGGAGCAAGTACAGTGCTGATGTAAGAGTCTATAATTCCATAAATGCATGTTTTAAATCTCCTTTAAGTTTTTTGTGTTAAAGTCGGGAAAAGGGATGTCTGAGGATTTCTGTTCAAGGGTTAGGTCTCACTGGCTTAATATCAGCTTCAATGTGAATTGAATGAATGAAAATTTGGTCAATGTTTGGTTTTGATAAAGCTATAAATAGGCTAACTTAAATGGTGATTTAATTATTTTTATTTATTATGATTATTTATTTTTTTTAAATAATTGTAACCTGAAGGGCTTCTAGGACATTTTGGAAGTTCTGCTGAAAACAGATAGCAGCTCAAAGGAAAAAATGAGTACGGAGTCATATATTTCCTGAAATATAGCCCTTAAGGAATATAGGAACATTCTAGGACCATTTTACAGAAATATGTCTCTTCAGATATTAGCATAATATCTCATTGGGGCGGTGTGATATCCAGCATAAAAACAAGATATTTGAGTAATGCCACAGTTGAAACAAAGCATACTGTAATATCCACCACTTTCTAAAGGGATCTTGGTTCATATATTCAAGAGTAATTTATCTGATGGTAGCAATTGGAGTGTCTCCACAACAAGGTTACACCAGTAGTAAAGCTATTCCTTCCTTGGAGCAAAGTTTTCGTAGAGTGATGCATTGTTAAACCAATAGAGTTAGTAAAATAGTGAACCATGTT